>NC_087172.1:6437500-6450000 GCF_035594125.1 Scylla paramamosain | reverse complement strand
TGAAGTCTTCGCAAAGCGGCTCCTAGGTTTGGTTAAGTTAGGTTAAGGTAAGATAAGATTAGGTTAGGTTAGGTGAGGTGAACTTAGGTTAGGTTAGGTTAGGTGAGGTGAACTTGGGTTGGGTTAGGTTAGGTGAGGTGAGGTGAACTTAGGTTAGGTTAGGTTAGGTTAGGTTAGGTGAGGTGAACTTAGGTTAGGTTAGGTGAACTTAGGTTAGGTTAGGTTAGGTGAGTTAAGTTTGGTATTTCATTAGATTAGGTGAGGTGAGGCGAGGTGGTGAGGTGAGGTTCCGTTAGGTTAAGTTAGGTAAAATTAGGGAAAATTAGAGTCACTTAAGTTAAGGTGAGGGGAGGTACAGTTAAGTTCGGTTCGGTACACTTCGCTCCCAGTCCTTCTTTTATGGAATCCTCAACTCTACTAACACCTCCTCACCACAAACCCAATGCCCTCCCTTAATTCCACTACCTCAATTCCCCTTAACCCTATTTCTAGTCCACATCCCCCCTCCTCCTCCACCTCCTCCAATAATATACACCCTTACCTTATCCATCCTTACCATACACACACCCATAGATCACCACCTCCTCCTACTTCAATTACTCCTCCATATGCCCACTCATCTCCGCCATCCACTTAACATGACCTAATCTCCACGTAGCCTCCCTCTCCCCCTCCACCTCCTTTTCCTCCAGCTAATCTGAAAGCAACCAACCTCAACCTTAATAAAATCTTCCTTTTCATCCATGAGAGAGAGAGAGAGAGAGAGAGAGAGAGAGAGAGAGAGAGAGAGAGAGAGAGAGAGAGAGAGAGAGAGAGAGAGAGAGAGAGAGAGAACGCAATGACTTAGTGAGGTTGCGACACTATACGCACCAAGGTGGGTCGCAGACGAGGAGGAGGAGGAGGAGGAGGAGGAGGAGGAGGAGGAGGAGGAGGAAAGTGATGGGGGGTGACTCAGGTAAAGGATGGAGCTTATTGCCAAACTCTTACTCCCCTGCCTTCACACACACACACACACACACACACACACACACACACACACACACACACACACACACACACACATTCATGATTAGCTTCAATACAAGGAGTAATCTGTGAGTGCTGAGAAATAAGGTGTTTTGGGGGTATAAGCAAGTAACTGTATATGCGAGAGAGAGAGAGAGAGAGAGAGAGAGAGAGAGAGAGAGAGAGAGAGAGAGAGAGAGAGAGAGAGAGAGAGAGAGAGAGAGAGTTTTGTGTGTGGGTGAATGGACCGAGTGTATCTAACTGCTCCAGAGTTTTAGCGGTCTCTCTCTCTCTCTCTCTCTCTCTCTCTCTCTCTCTCTCTCTCTCTCTCCCCACAAACACAAGCACGCCAGCTGGCCAACTATTGTGCGAGCGCGTTCGTGTGTGTTCGCGACTAACTGCGTGGAGGAGGAGGAGGAGGAGGAGGAGGAGGAGGAGGAGGAGGAGGAGGAGGAGGAGGAGGAGGAGGAGGAGGAGGACACGAAATTTCCTATCACCAAGAGATTCTCCACAAAAAATACGGATAAAAAAGATGAATCCGGAGAACAACAACAACAACAGCAACAACAAGACGAGGAGGAGGAGGAGGAGGAGGAGGAGGCAGGGTCGGCGTCCCACATACATTCAGCCGGCAGTGTCAAGGTGTGGTGGTGGTGGTGGTGGTGGTGGTGGTGGTGGTGGGGGTGTGTACAGGTGGGCGCGGCTACAGGTGAAGCACAAGAAGCATTACCTGTAGAACCCATGAGGAGCCAACGCCCTCTCTCTCTCTCTCTCTCTCTCTCTCTCTCTCTCTCTCTCTCTCTCTCTCTCTCTCTCTCTCTCTCTCTCAACAATTACCATCATAAAAAAACAAGCAAACAAAAAAAAAGTAAAAAACGAGGAGAAATATATAAAATGTAAAAAAAATAAGGAAAAGAGAAAGGCGTAGAGGCAAAATAAATAAATAAATAAATAAATAAACAAATAAAAAATAAATAAATAAAATGAAATGAAAAAATGAAATAAATAAAAAATAAAAGCTGAGGGCCTGAACAGCATCTACCATGACCATGAACGTGTGTGTGTGTGTGTGTGTGTGTGTGTGTGTGTGTGTGTGTGTGTGTGTGTGTGTGTGTGTGTGTGTGTGTGTGTGCCTACCTGCCCCCGCCACTGCACATTTCAAACACCACTCACGCATGACCTCGAATACTCTGTTTGCTGCCTGGCCTACACGTCCCCCTCCCCCCTCCGATGGCGCCACCTTCAGGAGTCTATCCGGCGGGGTGGGGTGTGATGTTCAGGTAAGGCTGCAGAGAGGCGACCGCGTAGGTATAGCAGACTTGTCTTGTCTGACTGACCTTGCCTTGTGCCGTCTTCTGAAACACTTCTACGCGGCACTCCCACTATATTTAGAAGACCAGTGTTTTTATTTTATTTATTTTTTGTTTAGGTTCTAGTGACAGATTAATAGGATTTCTGCACTTTCACTACATTCAGAAGGCTCTAGTTTAAGTAATGCATGTTTTCTAAGGGTGTTTTTAAGCTTCAATAGTGGCTGATTAATATTTTTGCACATCTACTATACTAAGAAGTCTACTCGAAGTTACAGGGGTTTTCGTGTTTTATTTATGGTTCTATTGACATATTATTAAGATTTCTGCATTATTACCAGAAAATCACCCTAGAAAACACGGCTTATTATCTTTGTAGCCTCTGCAAATAGTCGTGGAGAGAGAGAGAGAGAGAGAGAGAGAGAGAGAGAGAGAGAGAGAGAGAGAGAGAGAGAGAGAGAGAGAGAGAGAGAGAGAGAGAGAGAGAGAGAGAGAGAGAGAGAGAGCAAAGTTTTTCGAATACCAGCCATCTCCACTACATACATAAAAAAAAAAACTCTAGTTGAAGTTACAAAGGGTTTTCAAAGTGTTCTTATGGTTCTAGTGACATATTAACAACATTTCTGCATCATTAACTGGATAAACACTGAAGGGAACCCGGCTAATCATCTCCTAGGGCCTTTAAAAACAGCAGTGGTTGCTAAAGACTGGCCACTGTGCCGCCGCCAGAGCCAAGTAAGGGAAGCACTGGGGCTGTTCTCTTTCTGCTAGTTATTTTTTTTTATCGTTTTTTATGGCCTCGTTAAGCCACAAGGTCAAGCGAAGGAAAAAGAAAGAGAGAAAAAAATAACTACCGCAGAAGGTTCGAGAGGACAGACGATCTTGTTTATTCATCAAGTGTGGCGTTCATTTGCATGCTGATTGATTCCCTTCGCACGCACAACACAAGGCGACTGTGAGGGAGAGAGAGTCGTGTGTGTGTGTGTGTGTGTGTGTGTGTGTGTGTGTGTGTGTGTGTGTGTGTGTGTGTGTGTGTGTGTGTGTGTGTGTGTGTGTGTGTAGTAGTAGTAGTAGTAGTAGTAGTAGTAACAATAGTAATAATAATTTACTAAGAAGATAACAAGCCAAGGAAACTCAAAATTAAGAATAAGATAAGGAATGAGTTAATAATAATAATGTGTGTGTGTGTGTGTGTGTGTGTGTGTGTGTGTGTGTGTGTGTGTGTGTGTGTGTGTGTGTGTGTGTGTGTGTGTGTGTGTGTGTGTGTGTGTGTGTGTGTGTGTGTGTGTGTGTCCCTGCGGCCAGGACATACACCCCTCCCCTATGTGTCTGTGTGTGCGTGTGTGTATCTAGACAGAGTGCGGCCAGCGCCTGTCAACCTTTTATTATTCATCCAGCAAATAAATTTCAAGCTGAGGGGCGCGCGGCGATACATACATGCAGACCGGTATGCATATTCATGGGCGTGACGGCAGGCGGGGAGTGTGAGAGGAGAGCTGAGCGTGTCCATGCAGAGCCGCGTCGGGTATAGGGTTGCTGGTCGGGGGGTAGAGGGGGAAGGGGGAAGGGAGTAGGGGGAGGAGGGAGGGTTGAGGGATCCGGTTGGTTATTCGGTTCAAATATCCAGTCATTCAGAAAGTTTTCCCATAAACCACTTGGCATATTAGTGACACAAATTCCTGTTTCTGTTGGGAAATATACATAATTAGTATATTTAGTCAGTCAGCCAGTCAGCCAGTCAGTTTGCCAGCGAGTCAGTCAGTTAGCCAGCCAGCCAGCCAGTTATTCACTCAGTCGGCCATCCAGCCATTCTATCATCAAACAGTCAGTCACGTCAGCCAATCATTAACAAAGCAAGTGAGTGAGTGAGTGAGTGAGTGAGTGAGTGAGCAAGCCTGCAGTGGACAGGCTGGATACAAGCATGACAGGTCGAAAGAGCAAAGTTTAAACCACGGAAATAACTTTGCAACAATAACTCATAAAACGTTGAGAGAGAGAGAGAGAGAGAGAGAGAGAGAGAGAGAGAGAGAGAGAGAGAGAGAGAGAGAGAGAGAGAGAGAGAGAGAGAGAGAGAGAGAGAGAGAGAGAGAGAGAGAGAGAATGAGTGAGGGAGCGGAGGGAAAGAGGGTCAGGGTGGAGGTAAGCAGGATCCAGCTGATAGTCAAAGAAGAACGTGATCTGGGAAGCGTTCAGGGGCTTGTGGGAGGAAAAGAGAGAGGGGAGGAACGGGAGAGGAGAGAGAGAGGGAGAGGGTGAGCTAGCAAGACTCATGAAGACCACCGTTTAGTCCCCAGGTGAGTCAGACAGGTAGAGCCGCGCCTAACATAAATAGCGGGGTAAGCTCAGTGACAGGCGCGTCAAAATATCACGCCACAAATACATCTCAGCCGCCCTCAAACTTTACCTTGGCACACCGCAAGTCGAGGATACACACGCTGGTCTGCTGGACTAACCGATTGCGGGGAGTCTAGCGTCACTGCGGCTACTCGTCGTAATAATAATAATAAGCTGATTCTTGTAATGTTAATGGTCCCCCTCCTCCTCCTGATCCTCCTACCAAGCACTCACTCACCACACACAGGTGCACCATTAATTGATGACCACCTCCACACCTCCACCTTGTCACCAGTCTGAAGGTGTGTGTTCCCATAATGGACCAAAGCGGAAATCCCCCCTCCCCTCCCTCTCTCTCTCTCTCTCTCTCTCTGCTAAGTCAAATTTCCTGCTGCCCAAAAAACATACGTATTTCTGTTTTTTTTTTTTATGAATTTGTTATAAATATCCCTTTTTTTTTAAGGGGGGAATATGGATATGAATAAATATGATAATATGCATAATAAAGTGCTCCGTTTTTTTCTTTTAATCTGTTTTTATTTATTTATTTATTTATTTTTGTGCGTCTGTACTGTATATTTTGCAGGGAAATAGGCATACAATTATAGATACATCACATCATAAGCCCACTTCACATTAATTAAGGAGTCTTAGGCATTTGTTTCTACACCACGCTCTCTTACTGTATATTTGGGGCCAATAAATGCATCTCTCTCTCTCTCTCTCTCTCTCTCTTGCTCGCTCGCTCTCCAAGGCAAGACACGCCCGTCCCCTGAGGCGCGAGTGTAAAGCAAATGTAAACTATGGAGAGGCGATATCTACAAGTAAACCATTAGGGATGTGCAGTACCACGCGAAGCTGGGAAGGATGGTGTGTGTGTGTGTGTGTGTGTGTGTGTGTGTGTGTGTGTGTGTGTGTGTGTGTGTGTGTGTGTGTGTGTGTGTGTGTGTGTGTGTGTGTGTGTAGGAATTATGAGTGCGTACCGTGTCTCCTTTGCCTTCCTTTAACCTTGAAGGAACTGTGGGGGAAGGAGGAAGCGAAGGATGGAAGGACTGGAAGAAATACAGGATATGAAGAAACAAGACAAAAGTGGAGGAAATTAAAGGAAAGATAGCAGAAGGATGAGAGAGAGAGAGAGAGAGAGAGAGAGAGAGAGAGAGAGAGAGAGAGAGAGAGAGAGAGAGAGAGAGAGAGAGAGAGAGAGAGAGAGATTCCGATCAGAACGCGTCACGGTGGATACCTGAGGCCACAACAACACACCTGACGGAATGCCGACCTTGACACTTCACACACAAATAAAAAAGAAAGAAAGAAAAGAAAATGGGAGAAAAATCTTTAAATGTAAACTCGTAAATCTTGAGGAGAAAAAAAAAAAATGACGAAGCTTAAAGTGAATAAATAAAAAAAGAGAACTTGGTGTATTGAGATGAATAAGTGAAAAAGTGTAGAACCGGGAAGAGAAATTTCTTTACGAGTATAAACAAAGAAAAAAAAAATTGAGGAAAATAAGAGATTAAAGAGACTGGGTACGTGAATGTTTGCTTGTCTACGTGTGTGTTGTGTCTAAAGCTTAATAAAAATGCATAAATAAAGTAAAGTAAATAAGTATTCTCTATAAATCATGGGAGTAAAGCTTGAAGGAAAATACAAATGTGATAAATGAAAGTAAATATAAACAAAATAGACATGAGTTTATCTACGTGCCAAAAACCGAGTCTTTATTTTTGTCTCATATTTTTCTCCTACTTTTATTCCTCCACTTCCTCCTTCTCACTCCTTTATTCCTTCTTTTTTTTAATGTTTTCTCAGTCTTTACTCTTTTTACATCTCCTCATCCTTCATTCCTTAACCTCCTCCTATCATCTTCCTTTTATTTCTTCCATCACTGTTCTCCTGATTTCTCTCTTCATCTCTTCATTCATCATCTTCTGTCTCTCTCTCTCTCTCTCTCTCTCTCTCTCTCCTCTCTTACCATTTGCCATGTCCGCTTTTTATTCCAATTCGTTTATTTCTTCTTTCTCTTCGATATTTCATCGTTTTATCTATTTATCCTTTATTTGTATTTTCCGTGTCAGTCATCTTTCAACATCCCCCCCCTCTCTCTCTCTCTCTCTCTCTCTCTCTCACACACACACACACACACACACACACACAAAATCCTTCTGAGATATCCTTGAATCGCCAACAAGTCAAACACAAACTCAAACACACACACACACACACACACACACACACACACACACACACATAATGCAATGCGCGTGTCACCTGGCCATAACTCGCGATGCAATGGAGCAATTAGCACCTTCACCATCGGACACACCTGTTGTGATGTTAAAGGGGGAAGGGGAAGGGGCGGTGGGGGGTGCGTAATGAGGGAAAGGGGTGAGGTGGGGGGAGAGAAGGGGTATGTCTAATAATTCTCTTAAAAATGAAGATGATTCGTTATGGATTTGAGGAGGAGGAGGAGGAGGAGGAGGAGGAGGAGGAGGAGGAGGAGGAGGAGGAGGAAGAGGAGTAAAGACAATTTTGTATGGATGGAAAGAAAACATAAGGGAAAAAATGAGAAACTGAAACAGGAATCAATAACGTGAAGAAAGAAAGAAAGAAAGAAAGAAAGAAAGAAAGAAAGAAAAAAGAAAAACAGGAACAAGCAAGCAAGAAAGGGAGCTGAAGGAATAATTGATAGCGTGAAATAAAGAATGATGATAAAGAAAGGTAAAGAAAAATAAAAGTAAACCGAAAAAGGGGAAGGTAACAAGCAAACAAGAGAAGGAACTGAAGGAGAAAATGACGGAAGAAAAAAAAAAGAAGGAAGGAAGGAAGGAAGGAAGGAAGAACATCAGACTTGCAGCTCCCCAAACTACAAATCATTCAGTCACACTCAAGGTTAGCTAATTTTCTCTCTCTCTCTCTCTCTCTCTCTCTCTCTCTCTCTCTCTCTCTCTCTCTCTCTCTCTCTCTGTAGCTTTTTCACATCTTTCCCCTTTATCAATTTTACTTTCAGGTCAAAGGAGAGAGAGAGAGAGAGAGAGAGAGAGAGAGAGAGAGAGAGAGAGAGAGAGAGAGAGAGAGAGAGAGAGAGAGAGAGAGACTTAAATGCTTTCTCGGGTCCCACTCTATCTCCCGCAGTCCTTCCTCTCCATCTCTAGCTGTGAGTGAGTGAGTGAGTGAGTGAGGTAAGGAAAGACCCTCAAGAAGAAGAAGAAGAAGAAGAAGAAGAAGAAGAAGAAGAAGAAGAAGAAGAAGAAGAAGAAGAAGAAGAAGAAGAAGAAGAAGAAGAAGAAGAAGAAGAAGAAGAAGAAGAAGAAGAAGAAGAAGAAGAAGAAGAAGAAGAAGAAGAAGAAGAAGAAGAAGAAGAAGAAGAAGAAGAAGAAGAAGAAGAAGAAGAAGAAGAAGAAGAAGAAGAAGAAGAAGAAGAAGCAACAACAACAACAACAACAACAACAACAACAACAACAACAACGTGACTAACTAAAGACAAGAGCGTGGGAATTAAGAGAGTGCAAGAGACACGGCATGAACACAAGGCAATAATTACGCCAGTCATGTGTCTAGGAGCCTTTAAGGACACTGAAGGGCACAGTGGTGGTGGTGGTGGTGGTGGTGGTGGTGGTGGTGGGTGCCCTTGAGTAAATGAGCTGGCAGATCTTGCACTACTTAGACTGACCATTAACATCACCATCATTACTTGTTCCCATAATTCTCAGTAACATCCGCTCATTTGTTACCTTAGATACAAACAAGCTTATTATTATTTTTCTATTGAGTCAGGGTTGTCTGTTTGTTCCTCTTGCATAATCTTTCCATAACACTGGCAATTCGAACCCTTCCTTAACCCCTTCAATGCAATACGAAACAATTAACAGCACCGGAAGTAATGTATGAAGCCTTTATAAGCATCTACAAGAAAGAAGGGGATTAAAATGAACAGATTTTGTAATTTCTGGGCAGCTTAAAGATAGGAGGTGGCTGTGTAACAAGGAAAGATGTCTCTGAGTGATTATTAATTAAGGTCAGGTGTACCAATAGTAGTCAAAGGGTTAGCGTTATTTATTTGTCTAATAAGTGTACTGGTTTCACAATAAAAAAATAATAATGATAATAATAAAAAAAATAAGGAAGGAGGGAAAGAAGAAAAGAAAATTCCAGTTATATATATTTTTCTTTTTTTGGGGGGAGATCCGGTATCATCAACCTTTTTTTCTTTATCCTTTATAATTTTTCAACTGGCAGATCTCTAAAATCCACACACAAAAAAAAAAAAAAAAAAAAAAAAAAAAAAAAAAGCACAATATATCACACTCCCTCTCCCTTTTATAAACTTTGTCAGGTAAGAGGGACGCCGGCCAAGACCAACGCAAGTGAGAGAGAGAGAGAGAGAGAGAGAGAGAGAGAGAGAGAGAGAGAGAGAGAGAGAGAGAGAGAGAGAGAGAGAGAGAGAGAGAGAGAGAGAGAGAGAGAGAGAGAGAAAGATCCACCGAGCCGCCAGTCCCCCGTCCCCCCGCTCCCCCGTCAAATAAAAACCCAAACACATCTCAACCTAACACACACACACACACACACACACACACACACACACGCCGCTACAGGTTCAGATCCACTCCGTAATTTGCAGGAATCAGATATAACCACCTCTACACCCTGCGCGCCTTGATAAAACACCTCGGCGGCATCACTCACCCACTCCTCATCCTTCTCCTTTATTAGGGAATGCAAATTAAGGTGTTTTATTTGACTCGTCTCCTTATGGGAATTGTCTTGGGCCTTGAATGATGTCCACTTTTTTTGTCTTTTCTTTTCTTTCCTTTTTTTTACGTAGTGCAATTTTAAGTACCATCAACCTTTGCATCATCCACTATTTCCGCATTTTTTTTTTTTTTTATATAATGTTAATCAAAATTGTCAGCACTTTTGAATTCGCTTTTTCCTGTTTAATTTTCTTTTTTTTCTTACTTTAAACAATATTAGGAGATGAACATTACAGTCTTCAGTACCACCAGATCACCTTTGTACCAGGACAGCATTCTCAATATCGTCTTGTCACCTTTTTTTTTTTTTACAGGGTTATGTCGAAGTTAATTTCACGCCTTCAGTTCAGTTTATTTCAGTTCATCACTTAAGGAATCTAAATTTAGGTGTCTGACTCCTCTCCGTAAATAAAGAAAACGTGAGGCCTTGAATCACCCTCGTCACCCTTGTCACTCTATTTTTGTTGCGACCCAACCCAAATACACTCTACCTTCTAACTTTATTCCAGTCAGTCAGTCTTTCACCTTCCTAAATAACGCAGGTGACCGTGTTGTAAATGATGCAAGTGACTTCTTTTTCTGTATACGCAGGCTGAAAAAGGACAAAAATACACTAACGAATAAAATAAAGCAAAACTGAATAAACAAAATGAATAAAAAAGGGAATTATAAAGCCGACGTAATTGCCAATCTCCAAAACGTTAACAGGAAAAAAAACAGAAAAAAAAGTTGCAATCACGCTAGTCAATTTGATTCCGGTGCCGCGGCGGTGTGGTGACTTCCTGCTTGTCTGACGCTCGCCTGCCGCTGTTTGTAAGACTTACTGCTGGCGGTTATTCCAATATACATCAGGTTAATCTAGAGTTTTCATGGCGCGTTTGGCTCGTTAAGTCCAGCATTTGTTGGGTAACTTAATATGGAATAATGGGAATGAGTGATGAGGAACAAATCTTTTCCTGTGTTATTTATTTACTTTTTTTTTTATTCCTATTAGCATTTTTTCTCGTTTTGTTTACTGTTTTTTAAAGCAGGAAACTAATTTTACTTTATTATTATTATTATTATTATTATTATTATTATTATTATTATTATTATCATTATTATTATTATTATTTATGCGTCAGTCTCACTCACGCATAAAAAAAACAATAACAAAAACAACAAACACATCAAAATGCTACTACAAACGGGTTCACTCATTAATTATCAGGCCAAAAACGCTCCAAACTCATTACATTCTCACCGTACGCAGGCTCTCACTCCTCCATTGCCTTTTAACTCAAGAATTTACCTTCTCACTCATTACTTCTCCCCAAAAACGCTTCTTCCTCTCATTATTCTTCAGGCTTAAACATTCCACCCTCTCTCTCATCATTCTTCAGTCCAAAACAGGTAATTTAAACAGCAATATGGGAAGGTAACTCATTGTCTACCTTTCACCTTTCATCCTAACACCCACCCACCCACCCATCTAACCACCAACCCATTCCGGCCAAGGTGAGGCGGCAGGTGGCTAGGTGGAGGTGAGGGGGTACATACAGGTAAACAGGGAGGCGTGGGAAGGGCGCTACCAACAGGTGAAACAGGTGGGGGGAGAGTCCAGTAGGTGATGGGGGAGGAAGAGGAAGGGAGAATGGGTAGGGCTGTTTTCAAGGATAGGGGGGAAACTGAGGTGGTGGGGAGAGGTATGGGTTGTAGCTTATATGGTGGGGAGAGTGACAGGGAGGGGAGTGATGAGACTGGGGAGGTAACTGAAGGTAGCTGGGGAAGATGGGGAAGGAGGAAAGTAGGGAGGATGACTGTGAGGGAAGGTGGAAGGGGAAAATAGAGGGAAGGTTTAGGAGGGTGGAAGAGGAAAATGAGGAAAAAAATGTGAGGGACTGAAAGAAAACATGGATGAGGAAAGACTGAGAACTGAAAAGTAAAGGGGGAGGAAAGATAGACGGGAAAAAATAGAGTTGGAAAATTAATTACACACAGTGAGGCAGGACGGCAGACAGGTGTACATTTAAAGAGTCAGATAAAAGATGCAGACTACAGAGGAATGCAAGGCTGAGGTGCAGGCGAGGCGAGATGAGGGTACACTGCTGGTCAACAGGCAAGAGTAACATTCTGCAGTAATTTCCACAGTGTTTCGTGCTTTCCCTTCGTTCTTAGTCCTCTGATACAGCGAGACTCGTTAATGCACTTCGGCCGTTCATTATGGTAATTTTTAAAGTCCAGAGAGATAATTAGTCTGGTTCTCATGTTTTTTTTTTCCACTGATGATGCGGGAACCTTGTCAAACTGTCACTGGAATCATGAAAACACTGACACCAGCACTTGAACAAAGAAACAAGAGCAAAACAAGAAAGGGAGACTAGAAGTTAATACAAATGCACATGACACCTGTACTAATGAACTGAACTAAACTGAACAGAACTCTTGAAAACCTTAACAACTTCAAAAAAAAAAAAAAAAAAAAAAAAAAAAAAAAAATGTGACGACGATGAAACTCACAATACGGCCCTGAATGACCTCACAGTTGTTGACGCGTACACAACACTCCAGTACACGAGGAGACTTTGGACTGAGAGGAGGCGCAAAACATAGTACCTTGAGAAAATAAGTAGCAAATTTATCGACTCCTACCCATCACTGTACCACGCGAAGGACGGCGGGAGAGAAAGAGAGGGAGAAGGAAGGGGGGAAGGGAAGGGAGGTCTCAATATATTTCTCTACCTTTAGATAATCCTTTTGGCCCTTTTTCTTTTGGGAGCGGCACCTCAGTAGGCCATTTTTTATAGAAATTTTGTTGCCTTTGGCCAGTAAGGTCAGGTTGGGTAAAGATAGGTTATGCAACTAGTGAAGAGCGAAGAGGGGATGAAGGGGCAACAGCAGCAGTAGCAGTAGTAGCAGTAAGGCCCACCTTCACCTGCTGAACCATTCACGGAAAAGATTAGGGTCAGGTTAGGTTAAGAGAGGTTCAGTAAGTGGTGAAGGGCAGAGGGAAGGTGTGAAGGGGCAGCAGCAGCAGCAGCAGCAGCAGCAGCAGCAGCAGCAGCAGCAGCAGCAGCAGTAGTAGTGGCGGTGGTAAGTCACCTGGGAACCTTCACCTGCT
>NC_087172.1:6412500-6427500 GCF_035594125.1 Scylla paramamosain | reverse complement strand
GATGGTGTGTGAAGAGAGACAGGAAAGGAGCAGAAAGAAGACTGAAGATTTTGTGATGATGTGTGGAGGAAGACAGGGAAAGAGACATGAGGGAAGATAGGAAGAGACCAAAGGAAAGACTAAAGAAGACCTAGTGATACAGGAAGATAGAGTGACGAAGATAAACATGAAAGATTCTCACTAAGATCGAAAAAAAAAAAAAAAAAAAACAGAATACTTGGGAGACTTAAAGGAAAATAAGGATGGTGAAGGAAATGATGATGGTGATGGTAGTGATGGTGGTGATGGTGAGTCATTCCCAATTTCCCATCAGGTTTCAGTGCATTCCCTCAGAGCTTCACAATACGCCATGCTTCACTCCCCTTCACTCGCTGCCTCCCATCACTTCCCCACCTACACCACACACCCCTTCCTCATCAGCCACCATTCCTCTATCCCCATCACATTCCCGTTTCCTCATCGTCGACCACCATCCCCTCACCCATCAACCCCCCTTCCTCTGCCCCTATACCCTCCTACCCCATCACTTTCTTGTCCTACACCATGTAAACCATTTTTTGCTGCCCCTCCAGTCATCTTAAGTCACCTTGCCCAAATGATAAGTTAGTGTAGCGGAATACAAACGGCTTAGTAAGGAGGTGAAGGTTTGAAGAGGTTTAAAATCTATATTCTCTGCCAAAATTTAGTACACTACACGTTAAGGCTAAATAATGAGAGAAAAACTAATTATATGCCACGTAATTAGCGTCAGTGTGTGGTGTGGTGAAGTGCAGTGTTAATTATGCAGGGGTTGTGTGGTTACGATAGTTTACGTGCAGGGAATGACGTGTTAGCTGGAGACATAATGGTGGCGTTCCGAAAGGGGGTAGGGGATGGCAGAACCTCAGGAATTTGGACCCCGTGTTGATGTTGAAGTTGACACAAGTAACAGTACTGCTCACCTGGTGACTAGTGAAATAGGGCGACTGATTGGCTGACTGACTGGTTGATTACTTAACACAAAACGAAAAAGAATAAGAAATGGTGACAAATCTAAGGTGACCGATAAAATGGGAAACTGACGGTGATTAACAGCAAAACGAATGAATTAAAAATGACAACGAACAAGAGACCCAAGACTGTCTGATGACACAACTTAGAACACACAAGTTACTAGGTCATCTCTGCAAACACTCTTGACCTTTACTTAGGGACCGGAACCTCAGTGGGCCTTCTTTTCCGCTCTTTTCGTTGCCCTTGGCCAGTGCCCCTCTCACACAAAAAATGAACACGGATAATATAGGTTACATTTCAAACAAGTCAAGCTGAGCCTACGCACTACGTAAGCCTAGTTTAGGCCTGCCGTCAGCACCGTCACGCAGCCCCGTCACACCCCCGGGCCTCCGTCACGCACCAAGAAGTCCCGCCTCCCGCGTTCCTCCGCCCCTCCCAGGCTCCCAAGGTCACTACTCTCAATGATGACTGACTGAGCTTCGCGGTGCCTCGGGCGGGGACCAGGGCGACGTGGTGACTGCTGGTTACAACTACGACTACCACCATCACCACCACTTCTATTACTCCTACTATCTCCTGCTATTACCACCACCACCACCACCACTACGATTACTGCTACTCCCATCATTCACAGAAAACCATAGCGAGGTCTCTCTCTCTCTCTCTCTCTCTCTCTCTCTCTCTCTCTCTCTCTCTCTCCAGCGCAGGATAATTGGAGAGGATAATAATGATGATAAGACATTACAGGCAGCCCTTCATTATCATAACAGCATCTCCCTATATCAATTAATTTCCAGCACATTACTCTCCTTCCCCATCTCCTCCGCTCATCCCTTCCCTCATTACCCTAACAACGTAATGATAGTGATGCCCATGTGATGCTAAGACGCCACCTGCTGCCTGGATTCTACCGGACTTGTTTACAACCTGTCTTATCCTTCCCATCTGCTCCTCAACTACCTCCATTCTATTCTTTCAAAAACTTTTCTTCTCTCCATATTGCCAAACTCAATATATTTCTCTTTCTTTGTCATTCTTTCTTCTATCACACTTCGTCTTTTCCCATTTGCTGTCCTCACTGTGGTCTTCTCATTTATTTTTAAACTCTAAAAGCTTCATTTGTTTTCAGTTTATTTCGTTATGTTCTTTTATTTCGTAATATTCACGTCCAATAAAAACTTGATATATCTTTTTCTTATGACTTCCCCTCTCTAATCTTTCAATTCATTGCCAAAAAGCCAATAAACTTCACACCTTCTCTCCAGTAACTTCTCTCCCTTTCTCCCTTCTTTCACAACAACAAATTTTACTCCTCTCTAGTAATTTTCCTTTTTTCTATTCATGTTTTCATATATTCCCAAACTCCAAACATTTCTCCATCTTCATGTTTTCATATATTCCCAAACTCCAAACATTTCTCCATCTTCAATGCCTCCGTCTCTTTCTTTCCATACATTTCCCAACTCCAAACCCCTTCCAGTTCAGCCCCAGCGCCTTCCTTTCGTACCTAATGCATCCCTTCCGTTCTTAATCCAACTCTTCCGCTCTTAACTCGCCGCCCTTTCTCTCGCACGGAGCGCCAGAACACCGAGAAATGTAGCGTTCCAGACTACAATGCACACGGCACGCGAGACCCGAGCCTGGAACTGGAACGCGGGGGCACGCAACAAAGAAAAGTTTAAAGAAAGGAAAACGCCCAACTAAAGACAACTGGAGGGAAACAAGGACTGGACGGGAATGTCTGGAATAAAGTATGGCTGGAATGTACTTGACTGGAATGGAAAAAAAAAAAAAAAAAAAAATCTTCCCGTGAAATAAAGGAAGAAATTGCACTAAATACAGCTGACAGAAAACAAGGACTGGATGGGATGTCTGGAATTACTGTAGGTGGAACGTAACTTAGCACTGGAATGTAAAATAAACAAAACTAATTCATCCTAGTAAAAGAACAGAGCAAATAAAAACTGGATACATTTCTGGAAAACGCCTTCTTAGAAATATCTCCTGGACTGGAAGCGAGGCTGGAATGCAACTCAAGGGCACACTCCTAGTAACAAAGCATCCAAAACGAGCAAGTACAAGATGCCTGCTCCAAATACAGACTGGAAGAGGATGTCTGAAATGAAGTACAGCTGGAAAAGGAACTCCTATCCTTGAGCAATGCCAGTACAGCCAAACGAAAACACGCTAACTACTAATAACCACTGGATAGGGACGTCTGGAATAGTGCTTGCCGCTGGAGCTGACTTGGGGACTGAATAAGGATGTCCGGTATAGTGTGCACCTGGAAAGAAAAAGCTAGGACACACAAATAAGAACCCGCTGCTAATAAGTACTGGAGCAATGTCTGGTGTTGGAGCGAACTTAGAGATTGGATAGAAATGTCTGGAATAGCGTGTGGCTGAAAATAAAAGAGAGAGAAAAAAAAAAGAAACTAGCACTCGCACACCCCAACAAGAACCCGTCGGAAATAAGTACTGGAAAGGGACGTCTGGAACAGTGTCTGCCGCAGGAACTGACCTAGCGGCTGGGTAAGGGTGTCTGGAATAGTGTGCAGCTGGAAAACAGTGCTAGTACTCTCACACCCCAATAAGAACCCGTCACAAAAGGGAACGTCTGGAACAGTGTCTGCTGCAGGAACTGACTTGGGGACTGGTTCTGGGACTGGGACGCCGCACAAAAGCGACAGCAGCCGGCGCCGGAACGAGTTTTACGGCCTCCCAATAAGCAGAGTGCGCCGCGGGCCGGACAGGATGCGACCACCACCACCACCACCACCACCACCACTACCACCACCACTACCACCAGTACCTGAACCCGCCCCGCTGCTGCTGCTGCTGCTGCTGCCCGGCCTGCTCACTGCTCCCCTGCCCTCTGCAAGGTCGAATGAGTCTCCTTCACAACACGCGGGTACACCTTCACGCCTGGTAATGATCTACACCTCGCTGGAGTCTCGCCCATTACACTGCCGCCTTACGTGTCCAGGCGTGGTTGTCAATCTAGTCACCTGCCTCACTCACTTCAATTGTGCCGTGTCTTCCTTCAATCTTACGTCCCCTGATCTGGTTAGGGAATCTATAATTTGTCAGGTTTTGAAGGGAAGCTGTCAGCGGATTAGGTTAAAAGTGAACTGAAGCTTTTAACAGTAAAGTGCGTGCAGTTAGTTACTCGAGGTCTGGACGCTGTATTATACCTGTGCACTACCTGTCTGTGTTGATTAGGTTAGGTGACGTTCATTATTATTATTATTATTATCATTATTATTATTATTATTGTTTCTATTATTATTACCATTATTATTATTATTACAGGGCTAAAATTGAGAATGGCGTGTGCATGAGTGTGTGGTGCTTTGTCCAGGCCACTCCTGCTATATACAGACAGACAGACAGACAGATAGATAATTAAGCTACATCCTTACATACAACACCTGCTCATCTATACAGGTACAAAATTATTACAGAAAACACGTTAGCATGTGACAAATAACCGACGCTTTACGCTGAAACTTCACGAATACCTGTAGCACCTGCGTGTGTGATGCATGGCCTCAATACACGAGAATACAGGGCTATAATTAATATCTACAGGTTATGGTAACGACTCCAGCCCTTACATGGCAGCAACGGTGTCCTAAGGGTCATTTCGCCTCGTCTCCCGCAGTGGTGTTAGGGGTTTTCGGCGTCTTCAAACAGGGACACAGGTATATAGGGTTACCTGCGGAACTACTTATATAATGAACTCCTGTCAACCGTCAGACATTACTGCCATTTGTCTTGCTCCCCGTCTGACACTTCTGTAGCATTCCGTGCCGACCTTGCTCCAGTGACGGCAGCCTTTGTGTAGGTAACCAGGCCGTGATGGTTATGTAGGTCATTTATCAATATCATCCATACTAGTCTTCAATATTATCCTATCTATTTTTTTCTATTGTAGTGTTATTTTTGATTAGTTCAATTTTTAACTTGTAACTCACTAGTGTTTTCATTGATTTAGATTTTTCCCGGACTATTTTTTCACTGTAGTCATGTCTATGCTTTGTATGTGTGTAATTCTTATACAGTAATTCTTAATCTCTCCATTTACATTTTTTTCTTCCTAGTGTGTTATCTTGTATGCTTCCATGCGATATAAAACTAACATCATTATTCACTCGTCATTTTCTCAAGCATCTTTGTTTCCCAGGTCCCACGCCTCCAGGAAAAGCCAACTCATTCATCACTATACTTGGCTCCCTCACCTCACAACGCACCAATGCAGTAACGTTCGATCTTTGTCGCGAGCCATAACCTGTACCACGGAGCCAGCCACTCCCTTCAAAGGTGACAGAAATAGAGCACCAGCACATGGGGAGTGCCTGAGGGCTGAGTGTTGCGTACCCACGGCATGTCTATGTCTGTATGCCTGTATGTCTGTCTGTCTGTATGTATGTATGTATCTGTCTCATGCTGGACTTTTCATCGATGGCATGTCAGTACAATAAATAATAACAGATGAATTATACAATATGTCAGCGTCAACCATACAAGGTCGGTGGATTTATGGATTTGCAAGGCAGACGGTATTGTCATTGTGTTTACGAGCCGCCTTTTGTCGCCCCGCCAGTCTACTGTAGTCTGTTGATGTGACTGGTAGTGCAGCGTGTTATGGGTGTTGTTACAGGTGAGTGCAGCGTGTTATGGGTGTTGTTACAGGTGAGTGCAGCGTGTTATGGGTGTTGTTACAGGTGAGTGCAGCGTGTTATGGGTGTTGTTACAGGTGAGTGCAGCGTGTTATGGGTGTTGTTACAGGTGAGTGCAGCGTGTTATGGGTGTTGTTACAGGTAAGATTCATTAAAGGGGGTGTGGCCTCTTAACCTTTCCCTATTATACATGTTTTTTTTTGTTGTTGTTCTTTTTTTCCGGCAATCACCTCCATTTACTTTTTTTTTTCATCCATACAACTTTGTACCAGTCAGTCAATAATAATGTAGCCTGGAAAACACGTACGGGTTCTCTTTTTTGTTCATGCAAATAGTTTTTTTTTCCCCTCCACGCTCTGACTTGTAACAAAGAGCCATTGTAGTAAAAGGGTAAATACAATTCGTGAAACACAAGAGCAACTACCAATAATAAACTGGATCCTCAAAACACAACTACACCTTGACAAGTCTAGTTATGCCCTTGTTAGCAACAGCAGCAGCAGCAGCAGCAACAGCAGCACTCATCATCTCGCAGCCTCTACGGGTCATATCGCCTCTCAGCACAAGGCCATCACCGTCTAAGGTAAATGACGCCTCCACCACTGACCGGCGCCACACCTGTGCTGCAGCCATCATTACGCCTCGCCCACGTGTTTGTCTCACCTGGCCTCGTCTGCTGCAGCCACTCAACGCTTGGCACACCGGCGAGCAACAACACTAATTAATCTGCTGACGTACACCTCCACTATCACAACACCTGGCTTTATTAATTAAATGCAACAACAAACTAGGGACATTTCGCAGTTGATCCATAAAAGATGGAAAGCATTATCAATTCATTCACACGGTGCCTTATTAGAAGTGCTCGCCATTTACTCGTACATACGTAAAACTTGTTCCCCCACACCATCAACGCTCACATCAAACGCAAGCGAGTCTCTTCTCCAATACTTATTAAGGTCAAACAAAACATCGCATCAACTCATCACCAGTGTGTCGCTGTGCATGTCTTTATAAATATCCCTTTTTGTGATCGATTTCAGTTCATCACCCTGCTGTTCACGTTACTCCCCTTTAATCAAGATGTCTATGCCTCGTAGGGTCTATGCCTCGTAGGGAAATAAAACAAATCACTATCATTTGTTTTCGCGTCACCCATAGCACCCTCCCCTCAACACCCCTGATAAGTCTGTCCAGGGGCCTTATCTGCCTTTACATGGTGTACGGGGCTCCACTTCCATCCACACATCTCTCCTAAACTGGGCGGAATCAAAAGCATTTCGTTTCACAATTTCCTCCTCCTTTCTCTATCCCCGCAAAATTGTTACTTTTCTGTCTTTTATCGTTACTTAATATTTCTATTGCCACATGATAAAACACCTCACAAAAATGAGATAAATAATAAATAAAAAAAAAAACCATAGATAACTAAATAAATAAGTAAATCAAGCACAATAAAACACACCTCGTCCCAGCGCTGCCTCGACCCACCACCTGCTGCCCCTCACCTGTCACGTGACGGTCAACACTATGTAATGAATCACGAGCTGCGGCCTTCAATTAACCAAAACATTCATCATATTTTAAAAGGACAACATCTCTCACCTTCACCCTCTCCTGACACGGCCCCCTCTCACCCCCCTCCCCTCTCCCGGCAACACACGAGGGGCAGCGGTGGGGGTGACTGACGCAGATGACGGTGAATACACTAATAACGAACACCAGTCACGTGAGGGGAAGTTTAGTGGTCAGTAATTTATGGACGAATTATGTTAATGAGTCGGGATACAGGTGGCAGGAGGGACAGTGGAATGCGGTGGTGGTGGTGGCGGTGGTGTGTGGTGTTGTGGGGTTGACGGTGTTGTGAAATGCTAAATATATAGGTTTGCTGAGTTAGGTGGTGGTGATGGTGGTGTGGTATGGTGTGCGCAAGAACAGTGTGGTGGAGACAAGAGTGGTGTGGTGTCATAGTAGCAGTAGTTGTGGTGTGGCGTGTGTGGTGTGGTGATGATAAGGATTAAGGAAGGGGAGGAGGAGTGAGGGAGAGTGAAGATGCTGGCTGGCTGGCTGGCTGGCTGGATGAGAGTAAAGCCAAGTAAAACTGGTAAAGAAGAGACCAGAGCTTGGAAGAGGAAGAGGGAGAGCGAGACAGAGAGCCAGTGAGAGGAGAGAGGGAGAGCTCTTGGAGGGAAACACAATCCAACCCTCCCCCTCTCCCCCCACCACCACCACCAGCAGACATACCACCCGCAGGAAATTCTCAGCCTCCCCCTTTCCCCCACTTACCCCAGTCTCCCCAAACCCTCTCCCCCCTCCAGCCTCAGCCGGTCCACACGTCCCGCGAAGGATTAAACCATCGATCACGGCAAGCAATAATGTAAACTAGGGGCGTGGAGGAGGAGGAGGAGGAGGAGGAGGAGGAGGAGGAGGAGGAGGAGGAGGAGGAGGAGGAGGAGGAGGAGGAGGAGGACGGATTTCTGCAACACGTGAGGAGTAGACAAAGAGAGGGAATGCAAAAGAATAGGAAGATAAGAAAAAGAAGAAGAAGAAGAAAAAAAAAAAAACACTTGATCTCTTATCTTTCATCAACCAAATCGTGAAGAAACGCAGAGTACAAAACATCAGCAGACGTGTTGGTCCTAACGAAGCTGTTTTGTGATAACCTGATTATGTAAAGTACAAGACGAAAGATACTAAAGGCCAAGGCTCCTCCCCACCAACCCCAATGCCTCTCGTTGCTGAAGGAGAGTTAAACACCTAAACTCATCTCCACCTGCATCACTCATCTCCACCATCAGTGCATCAATCATTTATCACCTCCATCACCAGTTTGTTCACGCTGCCGTCCTCTCTCCTCCATCACCGCCATTACTTCCATCCTCTCTCTCTCTCTCTCTCTCTCTCTCTCTCTCTCTCTCTCTCTCTCTCTCTCTCTCTCTCTCTCTCTCTCTCTCTCACCATCCTTGCTCTACCCATTCCTCCCTCCTCCTAATCTTCCTTCAGTACACAGCCGCGTCCCCTACACACACACACACACACACACACACACACACACACACACACACACACACACGTCAGGCCAGCCAACGCCGAGACCCTGAACTCTGACCTTCCCGAAGACTGGAATGCAACACACACACACACACACACACACCTCGTGGCTGTTTCCTTGGGGGCTCTCACACACACACACACACACACACACACACACACACACACACACACACACACACACACACACACACACACACACACACACAGCGTATCTCAGCATAGCCATAAGCCATTCCCCCCTCTACCCTAACCCTCCCTTCACCACCGCCATCACCACGAAGCCATCTGGAGAGGGGAAGGGAGGGTGTGGGAGAGGGAGAGGAGTACTGGGTGACTGGAAACCATCATCTCACAGTTTTTCTTCTTTCTGTGGCGGGAAAATTCATTCTCTCTCTCTCTCTCTCTCTCTCTCTCTCTCTCTCTCTCTCTCTCTCTCTCTCTCTCTCGACTAACTTAGATGAGACAAGACAAACAGAACACGAGCTTGACAAATTCTCTCTCTCTCTCTCTCTCTCTCTCTCTCTCTCTCTCTCTCTCTCTCTCTCTCTCTCTCAGGTGGAAGGAAGGAATGCACCAGATGCTACCTAGGGATGAGTGACAAGATAGGAGAGGTGGACACACACACACACACACACACACACACACACACACACACACACACACACACAGCTGCCCCACGTGTCCCCCACCTGGCGACCATGTGTCCCATCCAGGCGCCTCCTCATTACACGTTGTTATGGGAGAGACATGACACCCACTCCTGCTGCAGCCACTCATGTCACTCCTCATCCACTCGCCCTCATTCCTGTCACTGCTCATCTCTCTTCCTCATTCTCCTTTTATCTTTTGTTCTTATTCAGCTGTTCCTTCTCTTCCTCTTTTTATCATTCTTGTGGTATTCATCTTCTTTATTTGTTTTTGTTCTTACCAGTTTTCCTCTGTTATTTTCTCTCCCTTTGCCACTTCTTCTCTCTGTTTGCTTTTCTTTTTTCCTTCTCCTCCTCTTCTTCTTCCTACTCCTGCATCTCTCATCATCCTCCTCCATCAACAAATCCTTCATTTTATTTTTTTCGTTATTCTCTATTTGTATTCATTTCATTATCTAATTATTTTTCTCTCATTCTGCTATTTCCCTTTTTTTGCCTCATTTTCCTCTTCCTCTTCTGCTTCCTTGTTTATTTACTGTATTCTATCCTGGTCTGTTTTCCTTATTTTTCCCCTCGCCTTCCTTCTGTTCTTCATCCTCCTCCTCTTCCTCTGCTTCTTGTTCTCCGTCAGTAAACAAATAAACTCGCCGAAACCTTTACTTGAGAGCGCCCAGGCAAAATTCATTACCTGAGAGAGAGAGAGAGAGAGAGAGAGAGAGAGAGAGAGAGAGAGAGAGAGAGAGAGAGAGAGAGAGAGAGAGAGAGAGAGAGAGAGAGAGAGAGAGAGAGTTCAATGCCTTCAAATTAAAAATATACATGTAAAAAAAAAAAAAAAAAACAGCTTCTACCAACAAAACTATTATACGTGTAATTTAATACATACACTAGTAATCAGTTAAATGTAATATGTGCATGATAATAATTACAGTAATTGAGTTACGGTACTAATAGTAATAACACACACACACACACACAGAGAGAGAGAGAGAGAGAGAGAGAGAGAGAGAGAGAGAGAGAGAGAGAGAGAGAGAGAGAGAGAGAGAGAGAGAGAGAGAGTGTCCCAGGCCATAAATCAGTGGTCGCTTTGCCTGGTGGCGTGGCAGAGGGCCAGGGGGAGGGGGAGGAGGAGGAGGAGGAGGAGGCCCCGCGTGTGTGCATTATCAGCGTGCCTGCGAGGAGAGGGATCCCCCCTGCCTCACCCCCCAGAGTGCCTGTACCTGTCCCTGCCCAGACGTCACTAGTGGCACTGACCCGAGCCGTGCCAAGCAGTGCCAATACCTTCCCCCTTCCACAGCATTAATTCCCAAACACACACACACACACACACACACACACAGAGAGAGAGAGAGAGAGAGAGAGAGAGAGAGAGAGAGAGAGAGAGAGAGAGAGAGAGAGAGAGAGAGAGAGAGAGAGAGAGAGAGAGAGAGATGAACTGACTGAGTGACGGAGCAAGGAAGGAAGGAAGGAAGAAAAGATGTAGGCAGGAAAGGAGGGGCGGTGGGAGGATGGAGGAGGTAAGGAAGGAACGACGGGAGGGAAGGAGGAAAGAAGCAATCTGATCACAAAAAGTGCCCACCACACTGGAGGGATTGGCGAGAGGAAGAGGGGTGGAGAGAGGGAGGAATGGCCAAAGGAGGGAGAGAGGGAGGGAGGGGATGAGCTGTCCTAAAGGGAAGGGAAGGAGGGAGGGATGAGACTGGTTTGAGAGAGAGAGAGAGAGAGAGAGAGAGAGAGAGAGAGAGAGAGAGAGAGAGAGAGAGAGAGAGAGAGAGAGAGAGAGAGAGAGAGATGAGGGACTGGTCTAGCTGGAGGGATGGAGGCAAGAATGGAGGAAAGGAAGGCACGGAGGGGGTCCAAGGAACACAAATACCCACTGGCCTACTGGGATAGGCCTAACGCTGCCTCATCTCCGGCCTACCTGCCTTCCAGACCAACCTACCCACTTTCCTGCCACCACCACCACCACTACACCATTCACCACACAATGGAATACAAAGGAAGGACAACCAGCAGCAGATTTATTGGCCCTTACTGTGCTGTTTGTGGTATTGGTGAAGGACTGAGGGTTATTTCAATCTTAACTATTAATTATTACCTTTTATTCGTCTATTCCAGTCTTCCCTCTACGATACTTTCAACTAAGAAGGTTAATTAAAGTTTTTGTTTCTTTTCTATGCATTTCATTTCGTTATAATTTTTCCTTTTCCATGACTTTTATTTATTGTTTATCCTGTTTTATTGCTAATTTATGTTTCCTCTTTTGTACTTGTTCCTTCTCTCTACGTTTCCTTTGTTCTCTCTCTCTCTCTCTCTCTCTCTCTCTCTCTCTCTCTCTCTCTCTCTCTCTCTCTCTCTCTCCTTCGTTTCCACTGCCTTCTCTGTACCATGTCATTCTCTTTCCTTTCTTTTCTTTTCTCTAACTTTTTCCCATCCTCTCTTTCTTTCTCTCCACTTTACCTTTCTCTAACTTTTTCCCCCCATCTCTTTCTTTCTCTCCAATTTCTTTTTCCCTACCCTCTTCTACCTTCCTTTCACTAACTCTCCTTCATCTTCTCTTACTTTTTACCTTTCCTTTCTTTTCACGACCCTCTACCTTTCTCTCCACTCAACTTTCCTTACTTCCTTTCATATTCTTCCCACTCTCCACTTTCCACCTTCCCCTTCACCCATTACTCCACCTCTACCGTCTAGCATAACCAGTCACACATTCTCATTTACAGACTCAACACGGCCAGCCAGCGCTCGTCCTGCCTCCCACGTGTTGGCTTAGGCTGAGGAACACTCCACGCTGGCCTCTAGTGCCGCCCTCTACTTGGCCCTGGGCGAGGCGAGATGCCAGGCAGATATCTAGACGCGATCAGGGTGAGGTAGCAGGGGAGGGGAGGGGGAGAAGAGAGAGGAGAGGAGTGGAGAGAGAGAGAATTTTTAAACCTATCTCAACTTATCAATGGTTTCCTGGACACACACACACACACACACACACACACACACACACACACACACACACACACACACACACACACACACACAATAATAATAATAATAAATAACAAAATTCCCGTCTTCACAATCCACAAATCGTGAAGAAAAATGCAACGAAACATGAGCGAAGTTTAAAAATATCGAGAGAATAAAAAAGAAAGGGGGTGGGTGGTCACTCACACCTTGAGCCGCGGGTTTACGGGGCAGTAACGTGCTAAACTAATATTTCTTTTCTCTCTCTCTCTCTCTTTCCAAATTTTATCTCACAATTCCCTTTTCTCTTCCTATTTCTCTTTCTATTTTCATTTTCATCTGTTTTCTCTCTTTCCCTTCAATTTTCCATCTCTTCTCTTTCCTTTTCTCATATTTCATTCCTTTTCCTCTTTCTTTCGTCCGGATTTTCTTCTTTTATTATTTCCTCTTCATGTTATCCTTTTTTTTGTCTAAGGTCTCTCTCTCTCTCTCTCTCTCTCTCTCTCTCTCTCTCTCTCTCTCTCTCTCTCTCTCTCTCTCTCTCTCTCTCTCTCTCTCACACAATAGCACCTCCTTCCTTGACCTAAATTATATCACCCACATAAGCTGACCATCACCATCACAACCACCACACCCTTCACCACCACCATCACCACCATAAGTCCCTCCCACAATGCACATTAACCACACAGACCTTTAAGTCAACAACCACACCCATTACCACCACAACTGTAACTACCACCATTACCATTACCATTACGAGAGAGAGAGAGAGAGAGAGAGAGAGAGAGAGAGAGAGAGAGAGAGAGAGAGAGAGAGAGAATTGGAGAAAGAGGAAAGGCAAGGAAGGGAGAGAAAGAGAAAAAAATAAACACACACACGAAAGGGGAAGAAAAAAACAAAACAAAAACAAAGAAGTAAAAGAAGATAAATGAAAGGAGGAACAGGAATAATTCACAATAAACAAAGAAATAAATGAAACAAAAAGAGAAGAAGAGAAAGAAAGGCAGAATTCGTGTCCAGTAAGAGGAAAAGGAAATGGCGATAAAGAAGGAAAGAAAGGGGAAAGAGAGGAGAGGGGAAAAACGGATAATTGGCATGGAGGGGACAATAACAGGCTACACGAGGCCCCGGGGAGAGACGCGACAGTGGGGAGAGAGTGAGTGTGGTTACCTACTGTGTGTGTGTGTGTGTGTGTGTGTGTGTGTGTGTGTGTGTGTGTGTGTGTGTGTGTGTGTGTGTGTGTGTGTGTGTGTACCTGTACGTGTCTCTGTCGTTCTCTCACACTAAAGTCTATACGCACCTGACCTAACTTAGAGAGAGAGAGAGAGAGAGAGAGAGAGAGAGAGAGAGAGAGAGAGAGAGAGAGAGAGAGAGAGAGAGAGAGAGAGAGAGAGAGAGAGAGAGAGAGAGAGAGAGAGAGAGAGAGAGACTTTCCTATGCCTCACCTGATATAAACATTATTTCTAACAATGTTTACTTGTAACACACACACACACACACACACACACACACACACACACACACACACACACCAAAATTCCCTATCGTCCAATCTTCCTCCTTTTACCAGCAGTGGAGCAGTAACAGCTGACTCACTGATTGACTGACTGATTAAGAGGCTGCCGGACTGACTGACTGACTGACTGCCTGACTAACAAGAGTGGCGGCCTGACGGATTCCTTAATTAACT
Source organism: Scylla paramamosain (assembly GCF_035594125.1). Lineage (NCBI taxonomy): Eukaryota > Metazoa > Arthropoda > Malacostraca > Decapoda > Portunidae > Scylla > Scylla paramamosain. The sequence continues at coordinate 6,413,477 of NC_087172.1, read as the reverse complement.
GACCGCTTGTCTGACTGACTTAACTGACTGACTGATTGACCGAAAGGGACATTCATACATCACTTTTGACTGACTGACTGACTAATGGAGGAACGTACTCAAGAACAACAGGCCAACAATCTCTCTCTCTCTCTCTCTCTCTCTCTCTCTCTCTCTCTCTCTCTCTCTCTCTCTCTCTCTCGTTGTCGATCAGCGCAGCTTTATTTTCGTTCTTTTTACTTTTTTTTTTCCTGTTCGGTAGAAGACTTGCCAATACGGATGGGATGGGGGGACGGGAGGGAGTGAGGGGGACGGGAGGGAGGGAAGGACAAGAACAGGTAAAGGCGTGCACTGCCTCTGCTGACGTCTAAAGGTGAGAGAGAGAGAGAGAGAGAGAGAGAGAGAGAGAGAGAGAGAGAGAGAGAGAGAGAGAGAGAGAGAGAGAGAGAGAGAGAGAGAGAGAGAGATAAAAATTGCATAAACAAATAAAATATGAACCGTAAAAACACAAAAGAATCTCTCTCACACACACACACACACACACACACACACACACACACACACACACACACACCAGTTTATACAAGTCATGCACAGGTGAGAATCCAGGTAGCCAGGTAAAGGTAACGCACAGGTGAGGACAGGTGACTGTAACACTAACACCGAGCTACAGTAGAACACCACCAGTGGCTAGAGGCGGTGGTGTTATGGTGTTACACAGAGAAACAACAACAATAACAGTAACAATAACAACCTCAGTGACCAGCTAAGCATATTTGTCTAATCGCTCTCTACCCTAACTGTATTAATTACTTAACAAGGTTATTATCGCATGCTCGCTTCTTCCTTGTGTGTGTGTGTGTGTGTGTGTGTGTGTGTGTGTGTGTGTGTGTGACAAGGAACAAGCGAACATACGAACAAGCAGCTATCTATATATCGAAGGTTATAAGGCAGTGCACAACAACACTAGTAGTAGTAGTAGTAGTAGTAGTAGTAGT
>NC_087172.1:6395000-6407500 GCF_035594125.1 Scylla paramamosain | reverse complement strand
AAGAACACAAAGAAAAGGACCAAGAAGACCCGAAACACACAAACACATGCACAAGATCACTCACATACGCAAAGCCACACTACACCAGCTTGCCCTGCCTTGCCTCTCCTTGCCCCCTCCCCCTCACCTGGCCTCCCTGCCCCTCACCTGCCCTCATCTTCGCCCCGGTAAAGGTCAGGTGAGGTTGGTTTGTCAGGCGGGAGATAAATAAGCCTCAGCAAGACTCGTGGAAACTAAGACTCCATTCGGGGCAAAGGTTACGATCAAGCCAAGCCAAGCCAAGCCAACCCAACCCAACCCTGCTCTTTTTTTTTCCTCTCTTTCTTTTCTTGTTCTTTCCCTTCAATAGATTTTCTGGGCTTTCTTCTTCTCTCTCTCTCTTTCTCTCTGTCTATGCTCTTTTTCTTATTTACTTCTTGGTTTAGTCTAATTCTTTCCCTCCCTGTCTTTCTTTCTTTTATTTTCTTCTTTCATTACATCAGTCTATTCTCACGTCTTCATTCCTCTTTCTTCTCTTCAGTTTCTCTCGCTTCTCCATTATTTCGTTCGTTCTCTCTCTCTCTCATATCTTTCACTCCCTCTGTCTCTTCTTTTCATTCCTCCTCCTTTACCTTCAGCCTTTCTGTCTCTTCTCTCCAGTTCTTAATCTCGTCCTCTCCTCTTCACCCTCCTCTTTAGCATCTATTCTCCTTCCCTCCTTTTTTTCTCCCTTCTCAGCGCTGTTCTCCATTACATCTTGAAACTCATCCTCTCTCTCTCTCTCTCTCTCTCTCTCTCTCTCTCTCTCTCCCCATCTTCCTTATGCTACTAATATTATTACTAATTTCTCCCTCCTCCCCTGTTTTTCCACAAATCTGCTCTCTTCTCCCTCTTTTTTTGTTCCCTCTCTCTCTCTCTCTCTCCTGTCTCCTCCACTTCCCCGCCCTGCCCCTCCACCTCCTCTTATTACTTCTATTTTTTCCTCCCCCTCTCCCTCTCTCTCTTTCATCTCTCTTCTTCCCTTTCTCCCTCCTCCACCGTCTTATTCTCCTGATCATCTTTCATCCACATTCTTCTTCCTCCCTTATTCTCCTAATATTTCTCATCTTTCAATCTCATAATCTCTCTCTCTCTCTCTCTCTCTCTCTCTCTCTCTCTCTCTCTCTCTCTCTCTCTCTCTCTCTCTCTCTCTCCCTCTATACACGTGGGAAAATGCAACGTTATACAGGAACATCTGCTGAGAGAGAGAGAGAGAGAGAGAGAGAGAGAGAGAGAGAGAGAGAGAGAGAGAGAGAGAGAGAGAGAGAGAGAGAGAGAGAGAGAGAGAACCTACCTCAACACAAGAGCACTTTCCAAACAAGTCAAGTGCAAACAAGCAACATGCAAACAAGAAACCTGATGACCTCCCTGGAATTAAAAATAAACAAATCAAGAAAAAAAAAAGATGGAAAAAAATGGAAGCTGACGATACGAGCAGAGAGAGAGAGAGAGAGAGAGAGAGAGAGAGAGAGAGAGAGAGAGAGAGAGAGAGAGAGAGAGAGAGAGAGAGAGAGAGAGAGAGAGAGAGAGAGAGAGAGTCTTTTATTAGTATCTGTCTCACACACAAGCAACATTAGAAAGTATTAAGGTAAAGAATATATAAATAAATACATGAAATGAGAAGTAAGCGGAAATTAAATGCTAATATGTAAACGAGGAACATAAAAAAACGTACACAAAAATAACAAAATAATTTACGAACACATGGGAGGATTTGAAAAGATGGATGTACAGGTAAAAGACATGCATAATGTTAAAAAGAAAACAAAAATGGCAGTATTAAGTAACAAGAACGTGGATAAACAAGAGAACAAGAGACAGAGAGAGAGAATGTTCTTTTCTTGTTCGTCTTTTTTTCCTCACGCTAACCAATTTAAGTGAGAATCTACTACTACTACTACTACTACTACTACTACTACTACTACTACTACTACTACCACCACTACCATCATTACGGACAAAGGCAATTACGCAACATTACACTAACCACTATTATTACCACCATCGATCCAGTGAACCCTGCCTTCCATAATCCAGACCTTCCATGATCCCTCCCCCTCCCCAACCCACACCACCACCACCACCACCACCACTACCACCACTACCACCACCACCTCCCACGCACATCAATACCGCCTGGCTGGGTACTCAAGGGCAACACACGCAAACACACACATATACTCACACCACCTCACCAGCCAGGTACAGGTCACACAGGTAAGGTTGGTCACATGTCAACACCTGTCCTGCATTTTACGTACCTGAAAAGTGAGAGAAAGGAACGTTAATATAGAATCGTGAATATAAACTTACTAATATGTTTAAGTTTGTGGTGGTGCTGCATGAATCTGACGTGTGTTGCTGTAGGGATGTTATTTAAAGGTGTAGTTGTGTTGTTAAATTATGTACATGATTAAGGAGGACACACACACACACACACACACACACACACACACACACACACACACACACACACACACACACACACACACACACACACACACACACTTAACATACCTAGAGCTTATGTATGCTTATTTACGTAAAGGTCATTCTCTCTCTCTCTCTCTCTCTCTCTCTCTCTCTCTCTCTCTCTCTCTCTCTCTCTCTCTCTCAAGTGATAAATATTCAGTGGTCACTAATTAACGTGCAAGTCGTGACACCTGACGCGCCCGCCGCTAATGACTCAATCACCTGTCGCCCATATCACCTGAGAAAAATTGCAGCACATATCATCGTTATCATCATTATATTTATCGTATGGTGTTTCTCATGTTTTCAGTACATTTTATCATATTTAACTATTTCTTTTTATATTATTCATATTCATTTTGTGTGTGTGTGTGTGTGTGTGTGTGTGTGTGTGTGTGTGTGTGTGTGTGTGTGTGTGTGTGTGTGTGTGTGTGTGTGTGTGTGTGTGTGTGTGTGTGTGAAGGTTTCCAGTCAAGGGGAAAAGGGGAAAAAAATGTCTGCTGATTTCCCGTTCCCCTCTCTCTCTCAATAAATAAACAATATATACAAATACACAAGTAACTAACAACGCATACAAAAATAAAGTAACAAACAAATATATAAAAGGCTTCTATAACTTGCTGTTCCCTTCCCCACACACACAAAAAAAAAATAAATAAATAAATAAATAAATAAAATAAAATAAATAAATAAATAAATAAAAATGAAAAAAATAAAAATAAATAAATAAATAAACATATCAAATAACACAAAACGAACACTTAAATAAAATAAACGTGAAAAAAAAATTATACGCGAGTCTAAAGTAAAGACCAATAAGACTTCCAGGAACCATCACCACCACCACCACCACCACCACCACCACCACCACCACTAGCATCAGCATTCCCGCGTCCCCTTCCTGTAGTGGACAAACAAACACACATGCTCACCGCCTTTAACTAGCCACGGATAATGCTTATTTTTATTTCAACCTTTGTTTTATTTTTTAATAATTTTTTGTTCGCGAGCTAGAAAAGTATCGATGGCTGAGCTTAAAGAGGAGCAAACACACACACACACACACACACACACACACACACACACACACACACACACTGCAGTATGACAAAGTATACACGCGATACGACAGACGAAATGAGAGAGAGAGAGAGAGAGAGAGAGAGAGAGAGAGAGAGAGAGAGAGAGAGAGAGAGAGAGAGAGAGAGAGAGAGAGAGAGAGAGAGAGAGAGAGAGAGATTGTAGCATGCATTATGTCATGATACTGTTCGTGACACTGGAGCAATGCAGGTGAAGGAAGGTAGGTTAGGTTAAGGTATGGTGAGGTAAGGTTAGGTAAGGTTAGGTTAGGTTAGGTTAGATAAGGTAAGGTAAGGTTAGGTTAAGTTAGGTTAGGTAAGGTTAGGTTAGGTAAGGTATGGTGAGGTAAGGTTAGGTAAGGTAAGGTAAGGTAAGGTAAGGTAACGTAAGGTTAGGTTAAGTTAGGTTAGGTTAGGTAAGGTTAGGTAAGGTTAGGTTAAGGTATGGTTAGGTAAGGTAAGGTAAGGTTAGGTTAGGACATGGTAAAATTAAGGTAAGTTAGGTTAAATAAGGTATATTAGCGCAGGGTAGAATAAGCTAAGGTAAGAAAGGCGAGGTCAGGTCAGATTAAATAAAGTAATGCAATGCAGGAGAGAGAGAGAGAGAGAGAGAGAGAGAGAGAGAGAGAGAGAGAGAGAGAGAGAGAGAGAGAGAGAGAGAGAGAGGCGGGGGGAACGTGAATCCATCCATGACCGCTGGCTGAGTTTTGCATAATGGCTTGGAAAGGAAGACCGTGACCTGGTTAGGTTTTTGTTCCCTACAGGTATTATTCTTGTACTGGGAGGGAAAATATGCCGGTAATGTTTTGTTGTGGTAGTAATTAGTGAATGAATGCGTGAATAGATGATTAGGAAGTGAATGTTGACAGAAAAAATGAAAAAAAAAAAAAAACACGAAGATTTGGTAACGATGGCGAGAGAGAGAGAGAGAGAGAGAGAGAGAGAGAGAGAGAGAGAGAGAGAGAGAGAGAGAGAGAGAGAGAGAGAGAGAGAGAGAGAGAGCAAATCACAGAGGGAAAGTAATGACTCCAGACTGCGACAAAGGAAAGAAAGGAATGAAGGAGGGAAGGAAAAGAAGGAAGGAAGGAAGGAAGAAGAGGAAGACGAGAGAGGAAAGGAGAGGTAAAATATGAGAAAAACAAAAGGAAAACAGGAATACTTGGAAGAAAAGAAAAAGGGAAAAAGGGAAGAATACAAGAAAATATAATAAACGTATTGAGAAAGAAACAAGAAAATGGAAGGAAAGAAACGAATAAAGAAAAAATGGGAGAAAAGAACAAGAAAATGTGAAAAGACGACGGAAAATAGAAAAAAAAACTAGAACATAGAAAATAAAAGAAAAAAAAACAATAATTGAGGTCTGACCATAAAGAAACAAAAAAAAAAAAGAAAGAAAAGGGAAACAAAAAGAAAGAAAAGACAGGAATGAGAAAACAAAAGAAAACGTAGGAAAAAGGAAACTGGGAAACTAACAATTGTGTCCGGAAAAAGGGGAAAAAAAAATGCAGCGGAAGTGGTTTCCCGGACCAAGAGGAGGGAAGGAAGGAAGGAGGGAGGGAAGGAAGGAGGGAGGGAGGGAGGGAAGGAGGGGGTGCTCTCTCCTTCAACGAGTTTGTGGTTGTGACGGAGAACAGACGTAGGAGTGGACAGCAAAGAGAGGAGGTGGGGAAAGGGAGAGGGAAGAATGGGGAGATAGGAGAGGAGGTGAGAGGGTAGGAAAGGGAGAGAAGAAAGGAGGGAGGAAGGGTTCGAAAAAGGAAAGGGATGGAAGAATGAGAGAGAGAGAGAGAGAGAGAGAGAGAGAGAGAGAGAGAGAGAGAGAGAGAGAGAGAGAGAGAGAGAGAGAGAGAGAGAGAGAGAGAGAGAGGGGACGGTACAGAGGAAAATAAGAAGAGGGAGTGGGAAAAGAATGAGAAGGTAAAGAAGGAATACGAGAAAGAGAGGGGGAGGGAAAGAAGGGAGTGGGGAAGAAGGGGAAGATGGGGGGGGGTAAGAAGGATGGGGGTGAGAGGTGGGCGACAGCTGCGGACAGTTGTGTCGTTGGGGACGGAGAGAGGGAGAGAGAGAGAGAGAGAGAGGGAGAGTGAGAGAGAGGGAGAGGGAGAGAGAGAGAGAGAGGGAGAGTGAGAGAGAGGGAGAAAGAGGGGAGATGCGTAAAGGGGAAGAGAGCTACCACTGCCCATCACCGAAATAACCTCCTCCTCCTCCTCCTCCTCCTCCTCCTCCTCCTCCTCTTCTTTTTTCCTCCTCCCATCAGCCCTTACGGAGCCACACCACCCCTCCTTGAGAGAGAGAGAGAGAGAGAGAGAGAGAGAGAGAGAGAGAGAGAGAGAGAGAGAGAGAGAGAGAGAGAGAGAGAGAGAGAGAGAGACTTAACATTACAAACATAAGATACATTACCATCACTACACCACCACCACCACCACTACAATTCTTAAGTGGGTTGCCATGTAACCATTTCCTGTTTCGTTTTTATCATCTTTTATCAACATCTGACAGAAGTTTCCGGTGGGGGGAGGGAAGGAGGGGGAGGAGAAGGAGGGGTAGATAAAAGGGGGATTTAATTACGTGTTCTTGCTAGGAGGAGGAGGAGGAGGAGGAGGAGGAGGAGGAGGAGGAGTGAGGGATAAGAAGGAGAGGAGAAAGAAAAATAACAAGATAAAAAAAAACAGGAAGGGAGACAGATATAAAGGGAAGCAAAGAATGGAAAGATAAAGAATGAATGAAAAAAGAAAATGAAATGAGGGGAACAGGAGGAAATGACAGAGAATGAGGAAAGAGAAGAAGATAGAGGGGGAAAATTTAACAATATGACGGAAGGAAGGAACGGAAGGAAAACAGATAAAGGAAGAGAATAGAGGGAAGTGATAGGAAGAAAGAGGAGAGGAAATGCAAGAGGAAATGGAGGTAAGGAAAGAGAGAGAGAACAAGAAGAAAACTGGGGTAGGAAGCAATTGATAAAGAGGAATCCAACTGAGAAAGAAAATAAAGAAGAATATCTGTGTAAAAAACGATGATTACGAAAAATAAAAAAAACAAGAGAAATGATAAACAAACGGATACGAAGCAGGAGATAGAAAGGAAAACTATGATAAAATTAAACACACACAAGGGAAAGAGGAAAGGGAGAAATGACAAGAGACAGAGAACAAGAAGAGAAAAAAGAAAAGAAAAGAGTTGAAAAAAGTAAAATAAATAAAAAAAATAGGATGAAAGAAGGTACAAGAGAAATGAAGACAAAAAATAGTGAAACAAATTAATGATAAAAAATTATAAACATAAGAAACAAGAATAAAGGATGGAAGAGAGGAATGAAAGAAGAGGAACGGAGAAGACAGAATTAGAAAATAGAAAAAAAGAAAGAAATTGATAACAAAAGATAATAAGAGAAAAATAAAATAAAAATAGAGAAGAAATATGAAGAAAACGAGAAGAATTTAAGAGGAAAGGCAAAATTTAGGCACAAATAAAGAACGAAAAATAAAGAAAATTCGAAAAAAAGGTAGAATGAAAAGAAATGAAGAACAAAGAAGTAAAATTGAACAGAACGGAAAAGAAAATTAAGACAAAAGAAGAACGAAAAATATAAAAAAAAAATGAATAGAAGAGGGAGGAGAGGAATAAGACGAGAGGAGGAAGTGAAGCGGCCATTCTTACGTAACTGGGCGCCCCTCATGTACTAAGCCAAGACCCTGCTCTCGTTTTCTGTGAAGTATTCTGATCGGCTACTAAAACTAACGCGACGGCTCGCAGCAGGTGGCCGCCCAACACAACACACACACACACACACACACACACACACACACACACACACACACACACACACACACACACAGCTGCTGTTACTTCTGTCCCTTTTATAGATGGCGGTCAGAGAGAGAGAGAGATCGTGTGTGTGTGTGTGTGTGTGTGTGTGTGTGTGTGTGTGTGTGTGTGTGTGTGTGTGTGTGTGTGTGTGTGTGTGTGTGTGTGTGTGTGTGTGTGTGTGTGTGTGAAGGCAACTTCAAAAACATACTAGCAAAGGCATAAAGACAGACAGACAAACAGACAGACAGATGTACATTCCTCCTGCCACGCCCCACACACACACACACACACACACACACACACACACACACACACACACACACACAAGAGTATCGAGTATGGGAAAATTAATATCCAGTGTTCTGTGAGTGCATCTTTAGCATCATCCCTGCGGTGTGTGTGTGTGTGTGTGTGTGTGTGTGTGTGTGTGTGTGTGTGTGTGTGTGTGTGTGTGTGTGAGGTGCCAGCCGCTAGTGACAGGCACCAGACGGCAGGCACGGGAATCAAATGGCACCACCAGCATCACCAACACACACCTCCACTGTCGCCCCTCACCCCTTCACCCCCCTCATCCCTCCACTACCACCCCCCTTCAACCCTTCAGCCTCACCCCTTCACCCTGCCTCATCCCTCCACTACCACCCCCTTCAACCCTTATGCCTCACTCCCTCTTCCCTTCACCTCTCCACTATATCACTCCCCCCATCAGCCAGCCTCACCCCGCACCCACACCCCCCTGAGTCAGAAGTATCAAAGGGTGACCGGAAAACAAACAAGGCTGCTTCAGAAAACCTCTAGTACAAAGAAAATGTGATTCAACACCATCCTGTAGAAATTCTTGAGTAATTATTAACTAGAACCGAAAAGAACATTAATAACAGCAGCATAAGTATCACCCCCCTCTCTCTCTCTCTCTCTCTCTCTCTCTCTCTCTCTCTCTCTCTCTCTCTCTCTCTCTCTCTCTTTCTCCTTTCGATCTCTCTCAGACACAAAGGAAGAACCGGCAGCAGCATACTTATTGTCCCATACGAGTCTGTGATAAGCAACATTATATATAAACTAAAAGAGGCAAGGGAGTAAAGGCGATGGGGTTACATGATACCCACCTCTCTCTCTCTCTCTCTCTCTCTCTCTCTCTCTCTCTCTCTCTCTCTCTCTCTCTCTCTCTCAACCAATCAAGGTAATACAGCATATGTTTTCACAGCCATTGTCCAACCTCGAGACGACCTCCCTGACACACACACACACACACACACACACACACACACACACACACACACACACACCGTGACGCAACACACTCAGTCATGCTGCATTCCACGCACACACGAACCAAAATCGTCGTTTACGTCACCAGAGAGAGAGAGAGAGAGAGAGAGAGAGAGAGAGAGAGAGAGAGAGAGAGAGAGAGAGAGAGAGAGTGCTGCGCCTATAGCCTACACACGTACTATATTTCTTCGATATTACACACACACACACACACACACACACACACACACACACACACAATACAAAAACAATACACGTGGAATATAATTAGAATCGAGTGACAACAGTGTAATTAACAGCACGCAGCACGTAATGACGACCACGCTAATAACGCAACAAAGTAACGCTAAATGAAAACTGACCACGATTAATTGACTCATTGATTGCTCGGTATTAAAGATAGAATAAAAGGAAAGAGAGGGAGAATGTTCTTAATTACACAAACTTCTGAACCTCTCCCTCTCTCTCTCTCTCTCTGACCAGATTAACAATTTTCAAGACTATCCCAGGATTTTTACTAACAAACTTATTTTTTTGCTTATCCTCCTTTTTGTTCCAGCTTTTTCAAATATTAAACTTTGTTCATGGTCATTTCGTTGTTCCAAGGATAGAGCAACTAAAATATTGTCCATCTTTCCGAAGCACCCTGTAATCATGTGTGTGTGTGTGTGTGTGTGTGTGTGTGTGTGTGTGTGTGTGTGTGTGTGTGTGTGTGTGTGTGTGTGTGTGTGTGTGTGTGTGTGTGTGTGTGTGTGTTATAATAAAAACTTCCACGAGTTATTACGTGAACACAATAAACAAGTGCAATTTTAGTATGTCATGTGTGCGTGCGTGCATATGTGTGTGTGTGTGTGTGTGTGTGTGTGTGTGTGTGTGTGTGTGTGTGTGTGTGTGTGTGTGTGTGTGTGTGTGTGTGTGCGCGAGTCCCAGTGTGGAAAAAAGTTCACACAGGTGTTATTACAGTGACGCAACGGTGACGGAGTGAAGTGTCAGCGAGGTGTTAGCAAGTGTAGCACGGCGTGACAGTTGGAAAGTTCACGGGTGTCATTAGGAGGCGCAGTGTTACGGCCGCCGTGTGGTGAGTGACGCGCCGTGACGCTATTACCGGGGTGGCTGTGACAAGAGGAAAACACAGGTGGAAAAAAGAGAAAGAAAGGGAAAGTGTACCGAATGCAATTAAGAGAAACGGGTGTGGCGTTGAAAATATCTATTCTACCCTACCTACTACTACTACTACTACTACTACTACTACTACTACTACTACTACCATTACTACTACTGTTGGTGCTATATTGACACTAACACTAAGGTGCGAAAGCAGGAAGGGCAATATGTGTGTGTGGGTGCGTGTGTGTGTGTGTGTGTGTGTGTGTGTTTGGCCTTGCGCGGCAAAACAAAGGGCACATCACACTGAGGAACGGGGAACACACACACACACACACACACACACACACACACACACACACACACACATTCCACCATCATTAACCATCATTAATTCCCCTCCTCTTCTCTCTTCCTTCTCCTTCCATTTATTGATTACTTACAGAACCATCTCCAATCACATCCAATCTTCTCCACTCATTCATTCTCAATAACCCTTCCCTTTCACTAATCCCCATCTCCCTCCTTACCATCTTCAACACTGCAGCATCACCACCGTCCTTACCCATCCCTCCCTTCCCTTCCCGCTCACCACGCACATTCTTTCCTCCCCCTCCCCTTCCTCTCCCAAGCCCGACAGCAGCCCACGCCCCTCCCGCCAGGCACTCGCGGCCCCTGTGTTATGCGGGCCGCTGCTCTGCTCACCCTGACCTCGTGTTCTGAAGGTCAAGGTCAAAGGAGGCAGGAGACATGAGTGTCGCTACCGTGTTGGGATGAGTAAGCGTCATTTCTCTCTCTCTCTCTCTCTCTCTCTCTCTAAGAATTCAGATTTCCGAGCAGTTTTCCCCTTCATTGCAATACACCAACCACCACCTTCTTCCCCTTCCCTCTCCTCCAACCAAAACCTTCACGCCCATTTCCACACCCACACCTCATGCCGGGACGATCAGCTGATGACCCCGATAAGCTCCCGCACACTGCCGCCACAATGGGCCGCGCTAATGATATGATAAGAAAAACAAACTTCGCGGGCCGCCAATATTTACGAAGCGCTGAGGGAACGAGCTGCAGTGTTTGTCGCCGCAGCATTGGGCTCTCATTTCCATGTCAATGCGCTCAGGTGAACACAAATGAATAATGAACAGCTGTGTGTGTGTGTGTGTGTGTGTGTGTTAAGTAAAACATGTAGGTAAGTTATAGCATCTCATTATCTTCGTTATTTCAGTCAGGTGGTCAAATTGTACTTCTCACCTGGCGAAAGGGTTTAAAAAATGGTGTGGACAGCAATGACCGATGAACAGGTACGTGAGAAAGACCGCTTACTTACCTGTTATAATATCGTTGGGACGCCTAATTATTTCAGTTAAGTGACCAAAAATATTTACCACTTAACGAAAGGGTAAATATTGGTGTGAACAGCGATGAATAATGAACAGGTGAGTGGGTAAGTAAGCAAAACAAGTTACCTGCTATAGCGTCATCAACCCTCGTAATTACCTTGGTCATTATCTCTGCCGGCTAGCCAAACTTCATTTCTCACTTATCGAAAGGAGTGAAAAAAAAATGGTGAATAGTAATGAATAACGAAAAGACAAGCAAGTAAAACAAGTAACCTGATTGTTGTGGTGTCACCTCTCATCCTGCCATTATCAAAGTCTGGTGACCAAAACTTTCTCACTTATCGAAAGGGTAAAAAAAAAATAGCCAATAATAATAATTCCAGGGTAAAACAAAGTAAAGCAAGACAAGATAGGTCCCTGTCATGGCGTCACCTCATCTTGTCATTATCTCACCCGCAACCAAAACTACTTCTCAGCTGACGAAAGGGTAAGTCACAAGAATGCACACAAAAAAAAAAAAATAAATAAATAAAAATAAATAAAAATAAAAATAAATAAATAAATAATAATAATAATAAAAATAATAAAAAAACGGAGTGTTAAAACAAAGAATAATGAACAGGTGTAAATCAAACAGTCAAACAAGTTACCTGACACATCATCATCATTTCATCTCATTATCTCAGTCAGGTGATCAAAACTTCACACCTCACGTAACGAAAGGGTAACTTAGCAATAATCCCCAGGTAATACAGAAAACGGAGTGGTACACGTCAATACAGGTTAGCGGCGCAGGTGTGACGGTAACGAGGTGTCCATTTAAAGATTATCCCTCGGGTGTTCAGAGCATAAAAGTGTGCAGTTATATTTAGGCAATCGCTATCCACTTATGCATCCATTTGTGTATGTCTCCCTTTGCGTAGTGAAGAGATAGAAGCTTCAGCAACACCCGCCTTCAGATAGCAAGACAAATATACATGAATAAATGGTGATATCTTAGTACAGGTCAGCATAGCAATGGAGTGAAAGGCGAGTGGGACTACTAATATATACTCAAGTAGTTAATTATTAACTCCTGATTGCCTCGCTCCTTGTCTGGCTCAATAAAGTGGTATATTTCTAAGACACCAGTGACACAGAGAAGAGTGGTGTGTGTGAAAGGATCAAATTTTATAAAACTAGGCGTATTTTTTTTTATTCAGTAGACATCTAAGGTTTTGTTAAGTATAATAGTCAGTATAATTCACTAAAAAAGATATCATTCGAATATTCTTATGTAACTAATGAGAATGAGATACAGAAATGCATGTAACAGACAGATATACTGAACACATCATCTGTCCAGTTAGAATCAATCATCATCATCATCATCATCATCATCACCACCACCACCACCACCACCACCACCACT
>NC_087172.1:6390000-6392500 GCF_035594125.1 Scylla paramamosain | reverse complement strand
GGGGGGGAGGAGGAGGAGGAAGGCACAAGGCAAACTCATCCAATTTCAGGGAAACAGAAATAGAGAGGGACAAAGGACTCGGAGGAGGAGGAGGAGGAGGAGGAGGAGGAAAAAAGGAGGAAGAATGCTCACAAGGCGTGGCAAAACAGAGGAGCAGAAATTGTGGAGATACGGTTGTGTGATCGCTTGGTTTACGCAACTGCACAACACACACTCACACACACACACACACACACACACACACACACACACACACACACACACACGGTTTATTGCACATGTCTCCCTCTAAACTTTAAGGAACAATGTGACATACGGAGAAAGAGGACAAGTAGGAAGAGGAGGAGGAGGAGGAGGAGGAGGAGGAGGAGGAGGAGAAATTAGGGTGAAGGACTGGACTGGCACCTCTCTCCCTCCCTCCTCACACTCCCAATCCCCCGGAAGTTCACGAGGCAAAGAACCTCCCTCCCTTCTTTCCTTTCTTCCCATCTTCGATCTCTTCTTCCTCCTCCTCCTCTTCGTCCCCTCCCACACCCCCACAAGTTAGTTCCACCTACTTCACCTCTTTACTCCTCTCTCTCTCTCTCTCTCTCTCTCTCTCTCTCTCTCTCTCTCTCTCATGTCCATTTCCACCTCTTCGTTGTTGTTGTTGTTTTCTCGCTCTCTCCTTCCTTAGGTTAAATATTCTGTTTCATTTCCTTCATGTTTATCTTCTTTGTCATTCTTTTCCTTCCTTCTACCACCGTCCTGTTTCATTCCTCCCTTCTCCTCTTTTTTTCCCCCCTCCCCTTCATCCTTATCTATTCCATTCCTCCTTCTCTCCTTCCTTTCTTCTCTCCGTCTGTCTCGTCCCTCTCGTCCACCCTCACCCGGTCCACTCCTTTCCTTTCTCTCAAGAGCAACCACATATACATACCATCACTTCCTTCCACCTTCCTCTTCCATTCTCTCCACCCTTACCCCTCTACCACCCCCAGCCCTCATTTTTCGCTCCCATTCCTTCCTCCACTCCAAGTCACACAGCGCCACACAGTCTCCCTGCACGCCCCTTCTCAGCACCCACACCCACACAAAGCGATAACGACCTCCCATCCACGCCCTGGCATACAAAAGGCATATTTACTTGGCCCTAATGTTGCGGTCTGACAAGTTATCTGCCCCATCCACAGCCTATTACGGAAGCGGCGAAGTCACGGCGGCAAACACAGGCCAACGCTGCCTTTAAGTTTGGGGAGATGGGGAGGGGAGTGGGTAGGGGGAGGGGAGTGGCTAGGGGTTAGTGGGGGTTTGTTACATACGCACATCTCGTAAACCCCGTCACGTTCCTTCAGGTTCAGCCCAAGGGAGTGCTGACGGGAGGGTTAAGGTGCTGTGTGTGTGTGTGTGTGTGTGTGTGTGTGTGTGTGTGTGTGTGTGTGTGTGTGTGTGTGTGTTGATCTGCCGTGCTGCATTACAGGTGGGGGTGAGGTTAAGCTTGGTGTGGTGGGGGGGTAGTGGGTGTGGCGAGGAAAGAATTACCTCCACTATACATTTGCCGCACTGAACCTCCCTCCCTCCCTCCCTCCCTCGCCTCTTGCTTTGTCTTCATTCCCCTCGCTTTTTCCTTCATTCAGCAACGTTCCCCTCTCTTTTACTCCCGTCCTCTCAAAATTTCCTCTCTCTCTCTCTCTCTCTCTCTCTCTCTTCTCTTCTCCCAATTAAAATTTTCTTCTCTCATCCACCAAAACTCCCTTTTTTTTTCTCATCTAGTCAAAACTTTTCCCCTTTCCTTTCTTTCCACACAGTCAAGTTTTCTCCCTCACCTGATCATTCATATCTTCCCCTTTCTTCCTCTTCCATCCAAAACGCGCTCTTCCTTCCATCACCCGCACATACCTCCACCTCCTTCCTTCTCCTTCCACCCCACAACGCCCACTTCTTCCCCTCACCCACTCTTGAAACACACAACAATGAATCACAGGCTAGAGGAGCGCACCCGATCATCACCACCACCAGCAAGACACCACTGCAGCACCAGAAACCTACCCCCCCTTCACCCAGCCCCTCTACCCCTGCCCTACTAATGCTAGCCTTCAGGAGACGCAAGACACGCTACACCCTCCACGGCGGCATTCTAATTATCCCTAAGCACACAGCCTATGAACATTCCTGCCGGCGCGACTCACAGCAGAGGCCCAAGGGAAGGGAACCAGGGACATCTGCATGCATTCCCTTGCCCTGATAACCTGAAGGAGGAGGTAAGTAGGTGAGGAAAAGGATCTTTCCCCCTCCACCCCCTACTACTCCTCCTCCTCCGCCTTCTGCAGGAGCGTCTCGTATCACAAATGCAGGCGACGTGATAATCAAATACCCGGCAAGGATTACTGCCACATGCAAATGGGAAGGTGGAGGTGCCTAGCAATAGAAGGAGGATGGAAGGGACAAGCATGTGGAGGGAGGGTGGAAAGACAGGAAATGGAGGGTTCACACGCTTTGCAGATGGAGAGTGTATGGCAGGGAC
>NC_087172.1:6382500-6385000 GCF_035594125.1 Scylla paramamosain | reverse complement strand
GGCCCGGAGAGAGAGAGAGAGAGAGAGAGAGAGAGAGAGAGAGAGAGAGAGAGAGAGAGAGAGAGAGCTGGGTCCATGCCATCACGAAGGAGGCCCCGCCGCGGACGAGGGGCGAGTGTTTCCGGGCTGGACAGCGTCAGGAGGGTTACGTAAGCAGGTAACGAGTTATTGATTGGATCTGCCGAAGAGGCGTGCGGACAGGTGCGACAGGGCGTAGGGATCCTGCTGTTGCTGCTACTCTACTTCTAACACTACTACTGCTGTTAATACTACTACCATTACCCTTTTTTTTTTTTTTTTTTTTTTTTTTTTTTTTTATGTAGGAAGGATACTGGCCAAGGGCAACAAAAATCTAATAAAAAAAATGCCCACTGAAATGCCAGTCCCTAAAAGGGTCAAAGCAGTGGTCAAAAATTGGTGGATAAGTGTCTTGAAACCTCCCTCTTGAAGGAATTCAAGTCATAGGAAGGTGGAAATACAGAAGCAGGCAAGGAGTTCCAGAGTTTACCAGAGAAAGGGATGAATGATTGAGAATACTGGTTAACTCTTGCGTTAGAGAGGTGGACAGAATAGGAGTGAGAGAAAGAAGAAAGTCTTGTGCAGCGAGGCCGCGGAAGGAGGGGAGGCATGCAGTTAGCAAGATCAGAAGAGCAGTTAGCATGAAAATAGCGGTAGAAGACAGCTAGAGATGCAACATTGCGGCGGTGAGAGAGAGGCTGAAGACAGTCAGTTAGAGGAGAGGAGTTGATGAGACGAAAAGCTTTTGATTCCACCCTGTCTAGAACAGCAGTATGAGTGGAACCCCCCCAGACATGTGAAGCATACTCCATACATGGACGGATAAGGCCCTTGTACAGAGTTAGCAGCTGCGGGGGTGAGAAAAACTGGCGGAGACGTCTCAGAACACCTAACTTCATGGAAGCTGTTTTAGCTAGAGATGAGATGTGAAGTTTCCAGTTCAGATTATAAGTAAAGGACAGACCGAGGATGTTCAGTGTAGAAGAGGGGGGATAGTTGAGTGTCATTGAAGAAGAGGGGATAGTTGTCTGGAAGATTGTGTCGAGTTGATAGATGGAGGAATTGAGTTTTTTGAGGCATTGAACAATACCAAGTTTGCTCTGCCCCAATCAGAAATTTTAGAAAGATCAGAAGTCAGGCGTTCTGTGGCTTCCCTGCGTGATATGTTTACCTCCTGAAGGGTTGGACGTCTATGAAAAGACGTGGAAAAGTGCAGGGTGGTATCATCAGCATAGGAGTGGATAGGACAAGAAGTTTGTTTTAGAAGATCATTAATGAATAATAAGAAGAGAGTGGGTGACAGGACAGAACCCTGAGGAACACCACTGTTAATAGATTTAGGAGAAGAACAGTGACCGTCTACCACAGCAGCAATAGAACGGTCAGAAAGGAAACTTGAGATGAAGTTACAGAGAGAAGGATAGAAACCGTAGGAGGGTAGTTTGGAAATCAAAGCTTTGTGCCAGACTCTATCAAAGGCTTTTGATATGTCCAAGGCAACAGCAAAAGTTTCACCAAAGTCTCTAAAAGAGGATGACCAAGACTCAGTAAGGAAAGCCAGAAGATCACCAGTCGAGCGGCCTTGACGGAACCCATACTGGCGATCAGATAGAAGGTTGTGAAGTGATAGATGTTTAAGAATCTTCCTGTTGAGGATAGATTCAAAAACTTTAGATAAGCAGGAAATTAAAGCAATAGGACGGTAGTTTGAGGGATTAGAGCGGTCACCCTTTTTAGGAACAGGTTGAATGTAGGCAAACTTCCAGCAAGAAGGAAAGGTAGATGTTGACAGACAGAGCTGAAAGAGTTTGACTAGGCAAGGTGCAAGCACGGAGGCACAGTTTCGGAGAACAATAGGAGGGACCCCCATCAGGTCCATAAGCCTTCTGAGGGTTTAGGCCAGCGAGGGCATGGAAAACATCATTACGAAGAATTTTAATACGAGGCATGAAGTAGTCAGAGGGTGGAGGAGAGGGAGGAACAAGCCCAGAATCGTCCAAGGTAGAGTTTTTAGCAAAGGTTTGAGCAAAGAGTTCAGCTTTAGAAATAGATGTGATAGCAGTGGTGCCATCTGGTTGAAGTAGAGGAGGGAAAGAAGAAGAAGCAAAGTTATTGGAGATATTTTTGGCTAGATGCCAGAAATCACGAGGGGAGTTAGATCTTGAAAGGTTTTGACATTTTCTGTTAATGAAGGAGTTTTTGGCTAGTTGGAGAACAGACTTGGCATGGTTCCGGGCAGAAATATAAAGTGCATGAGATTCTGGTGAAGGGAAGGCTTAAGTACCTTTTGTGGGCCACCTCTCTATCATGTATAGCACGAGAACAAGCTGTGTTAAACCAAGGTTTAGAAGGTTTAGGACGAGAAAAAGAGTGAGGAATGTACGCCTCCATGCCAGACACTATCACCTCTGTTATGCGCTCAGCACACAAAGACGGGTCTCTGACACGGAAGCAGTAGTCATTCCAAGGAAAATCAGCAAAA
>NC_087172.1:6372500-6375000 GCF_035594125.1 Scylla paramamosain | reverse complement strand
CCTGCATGTTATTTTCTTTTCAATTAAGCAATGTTTATGTTTTCTTAATCTCTTTTCTTGTTCGCTTCTTTTATGTTGGTTTGTCTCATTTGTGCTTTGTTATTGATATGTGATTACTGTACAAATGAAGTTGAAAGATTTGTTATTGCTATTACTGCTGATGCTGCTGATACTACTACTACTGCTGCAACAACTATTACTACTACTGTTTTTTTTTCATTTTCCATTTTCTTTCTTTCTTTCTTCTTCTTCTTCTTCTTCTTCTTCTTCTTCTTCTTATTATTATTATTATTATTATTATTATTATTATTACTATCATTTTTATTAGTTCGAGGATACAAGAGATGGAAGCACCAGGCAGGGGAGAGAGAGAGAGAGGGGCGCCAAGGAGAATGGTCAACACTCTGCCTGCTGGCACTGATATATTTTCCTTTACTCTACAGCCACTTTCAAACATTACACTGTCAAGACAATGGAAACTTCTTTTAATACCTCTTTTCTTCCCTTTAAGTGCTTGTAAAGACCTTGTATGAGTGTTTTGAGTCGCTGGATATCGCAATGAAAGGGTTAAGGACGCTAAGGACGCACTGAAGGAGGACAAGCAGGTGACGAGCGAGGCAGAGGACGCACAGACAGCTAGGTGGAGACGTGATCCGCGGTGGTGAGCCTGACAGGAGCAGCCCAGGGATTATTATTAGTCAGCACAAAGGAAAGGGGACACACATTATTCAAAGGTGGATTCATTATTCATTCAAGGATTGGCCATAGCGCCTCAATCTGCATTCCCTACACGGGTGAAGGCTGCGGGGCGCCCTGGCTGAGGCAAGGACAGGAATTAAGGAGTTTACGATGGCGCTGTGCAATCAGGTATGGGGAAGGTTTGTGTGAGTAGGAGTGAGTTAGACGAGTCCTGTGCGTAGTGGTAGTGTTGGTTACAGTGATTAGGTTTGTTGATGCAAGCTTTATGGTTATTTCTTTAGTGTATCCATTTTTATTGTCTTTTTAGTATAAACCCAGTCTTCTCTTTTTTCGATGCTAATTAACTGTACCTCTGCATAAAAATTAGATAATTGTGTGATATTGTATTTTTATTATCATTATTATTATTATTATTATTATTATTATTATTATTATTATTATTGTCATCATTATCATCTACTATTAGAAATATCCTTTTATATTTGTGATTATTATTTGTACTCTATATCTCTACACAGTTTTTTTTTTCTCTCTCTCTCTCTCTCTCTCTCTCTCTCTCTCTCTCTCTCTCTCTCTCTCTCTCTCTCTCTCTCTCTCTCTCTCTCTCTCTCTCTCTCTCTCTCTCTCTCTCTCTCTCTCTGTGTGTGTGTGTGTGTGTGTGTGTGTGTGTGTGTGTGTGTGTGTGTGTGTGTGTGTGTGTGTGTGTGTGTGTGTGTGTGTGTGTGTGTGTGTGTGTGTGTGCGCGCGCGGGCGCTAGGTTTCAGGCGAAATTAGATTATCATTTTCATCATAATATATTTTGGGTGAAGAAAGAATAATACGGCAGGCGGCGGGTCACAGGGAGGGAGGGCGGCGGGGCCTGTGGGGCGTGGAAGCATGAGGAAAAGTTTTAAGGAAAGGTTTGATAATGACTTTTTTTTTTTCCCAGGTAAGTCTACGCACAGAGGAGCCGCCGCGTGTGGGCGAAGCGGCGCGGCTCGGCGTGCCACCGCCACCACTGCTGCTGCTGCTGCTGCGGCAATCTCCTTATGGTCTTAAGTTATTCTAAGTCTGTTGGTTTTCAGGAAACACAGGACACTCCATAAATTAATGAAAATAATTAGCGTCACGTCACTTTCATAAACAAACTGTTAATCGCTTTTTTTTATTTATCGTTTTTATTTTTATTTATCTTTCTTTTTGATGAGGAAATGGAAATAAAAGTCTTGATTCTTTTTTTTTTTTTTTGTATTAAAAGGATAAAAGTTGAGGTGAGTTTCAGACCACTCACGCCCTGGACGGGACAAAGGCGACTGTGCCAATATGTGCGTCGCGTGATGGAGGGAAGGGAAAAATCCAGAAATCGCTAAAAAAGAAAAGAAAACAAATAATAAAAAAAATAATAAATAAATAAAAAAATATAAAAGAATAAGAGAAAATAAAACAACTAAACAAAAAAAGAAAACAGCACCATTTTTTTTTTATTACGGTGACGAAAAACAAATAAACTCACGAAACACTAAGAAGAAAATGAAGAAAAAAAAATAGCGCCGTCTATCCTTAAGTTATTTTCATTCATACAAATTAATTAGAAATAAAATTATTCTCATGTGGAAGTAAGTGGAAAGAGTGGTTGTGAGTGGAGGGGAGAGGGGAAAGGAGGAAGAGTGGGTGGATGGCTGTGAGATGAAAGAAGGGGAGAGAGGGAGGGAGGAGGAGGAGGAGGAGGAGGAGGAGGAGGAGGAGGAACAGTGGACTGGTGAGGGGAAGGAAGGGTGGGGGAGATGAGAGGGGAAAGGAGAGAAGGATGTGAGAGTGAACG
>NC_087172.1:6342500-6360000 GCF_035594125.1 Scylla paramamosain | reverse complement strand
CTGACTTCTTCCTCTCGGTTTTCACCTTTATTGTCTTGTGTGTCTTGGTTTAGGGTCCATTCAAGGGCAGATTTATCCACTCTGGGGTACATAAATACATCACGGAGGGTAAATGTACTACAGCTGGAAGTTAAGTGGTCAATTTTGTAACACATCATAACTTTTTACTTTGTTTTAGGGAAAGTTTATCAAGAGTTGGGGAATTGGTAGATGGTTTATAAGGAAAATTTTACCCGGTTTAAAAAAAAAAAAAAAAGGCTGATTTGAGGACATTTTCTGGGTAGTAAAAAAAACAATATATAATCTCAATCTATTTTTGGAGAAATTTTCAGCTCCTTTTTAGTAACATTCTCAAATAAATAAACGAAATGAGAAACTTTCCTTCTGATAAGGCTTCTGGTATTTATGTCTCTCCTTTGTTATAAGTGGACGGTATAAATAAATTTCCTTTCTTTAACATCACTCATTGTAAAGAAAAATCTCAATATTTAATGTATCCTGCCTGCATTATTCCGTGTCTTTATTCCTTCCACATATTTTCATTTTATCTAGACGTAAGATGCACAGAACAAAAATATACCAAGCTGAGGAAGTAAACGAGAGAGAGAGAGAGAGAGAGAGAGAGAGAGAGAGAGAGAGAGAGAGAGAGAGAGAGAGAGAGAGAGAGAGAGAGAGAGAGAAAAGTTTAGAATTACAGAATTAAATTTGATAATATAACTCTAACTTATTAAAAACAGCCCACAACGACTAAGGAGATCTGGGTGTGTGTGTCCTTCCTTTGTATTCCTTGACGGGGGACGCAGCGCCGCTTCCTCCCCCGGTGCTCGCTGGCTGAGATAAGAAGTTGTATCGTTTGTATAATGCTGTGACTTTATTCCCAGCACGGGTCATGTCACGAGGCGAAAGTTTGCAAAATCGAGGTCATGTAAGACTGATGCTGATAAGGTTACGGGTTATTACGGTTACTGTTATTGTTATTGTTGTTGTTGTTGTTATTATTATTATTATTATTAATATTATTATTATTGATTGATTGATGGACCAATTGTTGTTGTTGTTGTTGTTGTTATTACTACTGATACTATTTTTTCTAAGTACTCCTCCTCCTCTTCCTCCTCCTCCTCCTGCTACTACTACTGCTACTACTACTGCTACTTGTAGTCTACTACAACTACTACTACTACTACTACTACTACTACTACTACTACTACTACTACTACCATTACTACTACTACTTTTTATTTTCTTGTAGTTATTATGCACTTTCTATTGCCTTAAAGTTATAATAATTAGAATCAGTGTGTGTGTGTGTGTGTGTGTGTGTGTGTGTGTGTGTGTGTGTGTCGTTCCTATTAATTTCCCGCTCGCGTTTGGTGACGGCGAGAGGTGAAAGTTAGTATAGAACCGCGCACACGCACGCGCGCGCGCGCACACGCGCACGCGCACACACACACACACACACACACACACACACACACACACACACACACACACACACACACACACACACACACATTTCATCAGTAATTTACTTTGACTTTCCAGCACAGAACACAATCTCTCTCTCTCTCTCTCTCTCTCTCTCTCTCTCTCTCTCTCTCTCTCTCTCTCTCTCTCTCTCTCTCTCTCTCGAGGCAGACTCCGGTTGTTATTGATCGCGAAACGAAAGGAAATAATGGATTTTCTCTCTCTTCACCCCCTCCTCTCTCTCTCTCTCTCTCTCTCTCTCTCTCTCTCTCTCTCTCTCTCTCTCTCTCTCTCTCTCTCTCTCTCTCTCTCTCACTAGCTCGCTCGCTCGCATTTCCCTTTCAACTCAACAACTGTATTTACCCTTCATATCCTTCCCTTCATCCCTCCTTCTCACTTCCCCTTCTTTTCTCCTTCCCTCCCTCACCCATCCATCATCTCTTCCCCTTCCTCTCTCCCTTCCTTCTCCCATCAATCCTCTCTTCTCTTTCTTTCTCTTCCATCCATTCTCTCTTTCCTTCTTTCCTCCTTCCCTCTTCTTCCATCTATCCATCCTCTCTTCCATCCTTCTTCTTCCATCCATCCCTCTTTCTATTCTTTCCCTCCCTTCTTCCACCCATCCTCTCTTCCACTTCCTTCCCTTTACTACTCCATGTATCTACTTTAGATCAAAATAGCTTCCCTTTACTACTCCATGTATCTACTTTAGATCAAAATAGCGCAGCTTGTAAACATTCTCATCAGATCTAAAAGTTCTGATGTTTTTTTGTTCTTTTATGTTCCTTTGTGTTCCTCCCTCCCTTCCTCCTTCCTTCTCCCCTTCTCCTCCTCCTCCTCCTCCTCCCCCTCCTTCTCCTCCCCCTCCTCAGAAATCCACAATCCTACCCACGCTATCATTTCTTTCTTCTTTTTCCTCTTCCAGTTTTTCCCTCCTTGTTCTCCCATTTCCGCCGGAGAGAGAGAGAGAGAGAGAGAGAGAGAGAGAGAGAGAGAGAGAGAGAGAGAGAGAGAGAGAGAGAGAGAGAGAGAGAGAGAGAGAGAGAGAGAGAGAGAGAGAGAGAGAAAGTAAAATCATGAAGGGAAAAGTGTTATGAAGTTACGTTAAAAGTTTTCCTTGATATTTTCACTTCAACCATATGAGAGAGAGAGAGAGAGAGAGAGAGAGAGAGAGAGAGAGAGAGAGAGAGAGAGAGAGAGAGAGAATATGTAAGTGCGTCTGTGTGTGTGTGTGTGTGTGTGTGTGTGTGTGTGTGTGTGTGTGTGTGTGTGTGTGTGTGTGTGTGTGTGTGCTAACAAAGATCTGTTCAGTGGACCAGCTGACAGGTGGCTCTTTTCACCCGATGCACCAGCTGTCACCGCGCCTCTGTAATGCGAGTCAGCTGATTAATTCTAATGTGTTACGTGTGGCTTTTAAATTAGAAAGAGGAGGAGGAGGAGGAGGAGGAGGAGGAGGAGGAGGAGGAGGAGGAGGAGGAGGAGGAGGAAGAGGAGGAGGAAGATGAGGAGGAGATGAAGTGTTGTAAATGTTTTATGTTCATCTGAATGCACATCTGAACTATTACTACTACAACAACAACTACTACTACTACTACTACTACTACTACTACTACTACTACTACTACTACTACTACTACTACTACAAGTCAATCCTCAATTAATCAAAATAACAAAGAAAAGCAGAGTTAGGAGGAGGAGGAGGAGGAAGAGGAGGAGGAGGAGGAGGAGGAGGAGGAGGAGGAGGAGGAGGAGGAGGAGGAGGAGGAGGAGGATGTGAACAAGTTACAATGAATGCATAACCGAACTACTACTACTACTACTACTACTACTACTACTACTACTACTACTACTACCACCACCACTACCACAATCACCACTACAAGTAAGATCCACAAATAACCAAAATAATAATGAAATACTGAGTAAAAACTGAAATCCTCAACTGTCACATTCATAACAGACACCCCTTCGAGGGAAGAGATATGGAGCTGGCACAGAAAACGAGAGACATTCCCTCCAGGCTTCCTTTGACGCCCCCAGTGGAAGCCTCGACCCAGGTAAGCACGGTGGGGTCTTCAAAGAAAATGGGGCAGGAGGGTGGAGTCTTCAGAATCAGGAAGGGGGAGGAGGGAAGGGGGAGGATGGCTGGAATGGGCTGAGATGAATGAAGTTTTTTCTTTTCTTTTCTTCTTTTCTTTTTTTTCATATATTTTGTGTCTACGTGCCTTCATTCTCAAAAAAAAAATGAAGGAAAATGAACGAAAAGTTGCAAATATTCTCTCTTTTCCTTCTCCTCCTTCTTTTCTCATCTTTTTTGTTATTTATCTTTTTTGTCTCATTTTTCTTTTCCTCTTTTTTTTTTTTTTTTTTTACATAATTTGCGTCTATGTGTCTTCACTCCTACGAACGTGAAGGAAAATGAATGAAAAATTGTAGATCTTTTTTTCTTTTCCTTCTCCTTTGTTTCTTCTTCCTATTTGCCTTTATTCATTTAACTTTTTCTTGTTTTTTCCCCTTTTACATAAATTTTGCATGTATGTGGCCCGACTACTAAAAACATGGAAAATTAATAAATAAATGCAAATACTTCTTTTCCTTTTCTTTCCTCCATCTTTCCTTCTTATTTTCCTTTCCATCTCATTTTCTTTTTTTTTTACAAATTTTCCGTCTGCCATATTCCTTGTCCTTCATTGGACGGAAAATGAAGGAATATGAAGGGAAAATAACACATATTCCTTTTTTTCCTTTTCTCCTTCCTTTTCTTCTTCATCTCATCCTCCATAAATTTCCCCGTTATTCCTTTTCCTTTCTTCTCTAAGTTAAAGACGAAAATTATCTGCAGTTTCATAATAATTTCTTCTTCCTCTTCCTTCTTTCTCCTCTTCTATTTCAGGCACAACACACACACACACACACACACACACACACACACACACACACACACACACACACACACACACACACACACACACACACACGGACATTTATGATAATCTAATGTGATAATCTTCGGTGTTCCCATGTTAACTTTTTCCTTTTAATTCCTCTTAACTCTTTCTAATTTTTCTTCTTCTTCTTCTTCCTCATGATCGTTGTAGTATATCTTTTCTTTCTTTCCTCCTCCTTCTCTTTCTCGTGATCTTTGTTGCACTCTTCTTCTTCCTCTTCTTCTCCTTCTTCTTGTTTCTCCTCCTGTATCCACCACCACCACCACCACCATCACACAAGCAGACGAAGCAAGCCACACGCCGCCTAATACTTCGCGTCACGCACCTTCCCTCGTTCCTTCACGCACTTCACAAGTAATCCGTGCGCCAAAGACTTGAGCGCAAAACAAATGAACGTTGCCGCCATCCATTAATGTCGGACGCGGTGAGGAAAGACAATAACAAGAATGACTGTTACGTAAGAACCACAGACGGACGGACACACACACACACACACACACACACACACACACACACACACGAAACACATAACAATAATGAATAAGTAAAATGAAATTAAGTAATAAAATGGAATAGAAGAAAGTAATTAATGAAATAAATAAAGTGCACGTGATTTTTTTTAATTACAACAACAGAAACAATAAAATAAGGAAACGAATGATTACGTCACACACACACACACACACACACACACACACACACACACACACACACACACACACGGAAAAATAAAACAGAAAATAATAGATGAAAGATAAATTAAATATGAGTTATTTGAAAGTATATCATTAAAAGAAGAAAACGAGAAAACAGATAATCACATTAAAAAATTGAAAACAGAAGAAGAAAGTAATAAATCAAAGATAAATAAAACTGCGGGTGATTTGTAAGAGTAACAGTAAAACAAATACACACATTTTTTACTTAATTCCCAAGAAATTAAAACTAATGAGAAGAAAATGATTAATTAGTCGAAGAAAATAAAACTGAAAGTGATTTGTACCAGAGACAGGAGGAGGAGGAGGAGGAGGAGGAGGAGGAGGAGGAGGAGGAGGACGAGGAGGACGAGGAGGAGGAGGAGGAGGAGAACAAAAAGTTACACAATTAATCAACCGGAGGCTTCATGAACAAGGAAATTCAACCAGCGCTTCTCGGTCGAATGAGAAAAAAAAAAAAGGAGAAAGGAGAAAAAAGAAAAAAAAAAGAAAAACTCATCCACCACCACGTTAGTTCTTGATTAATTAAATAAAAAGGAAGCCGGCGGTGGGAGTTTTGTTGAGAGAGAGAGAGAGAGAGAGAGAGAGAGAGAGAGAGAGAGAGAGAGAGAGAGAGAGAGAGAGAGAGAGAGAGAGAGAGAGAGATGAACATGCAGAGATAAACTGGGAAAAACACGTAAATACATAGACAAAGAAAAAAATAAACAGAAAAGGAAGACAGAGATAGACAGAAAGACAAAGAACCGGCCAGACACACAGATAGACATACAGATAGACAGATAGATAAACAGAGAAACAGACAGAGTAACAGAAACGAAAAGCCAGAGATAGATAGAAACACACATACAGAGAAACAAAGATACACAAATACACAAACAGACGAATAGGGAAAAAAAGGAAAAAAGGAAAAAAGTTTGCACACACACACACACACACACACACACACACACACACACACACACACACAGAAAAAAAGAAAAATAAATAAATAAAAGAAAATAACACTGGACACACTTAATTAAACTTGAAGAATCCAGAGTTTCACATTGCAAAACCTTCTTCGCCTTCTTTGTCACGTTTCAAGCATTTCAAGAGACGCACTGAACTTCTCAAGGACACGCACCGGAGGAGGCAGAGGGAGGGAGGCAGGGAGGGAGGAAAGAAGGAAGGGAGAAGGTCGAGGGGAAAGGAGAGTGGATGGGGGAGTTATACAAGGTGCCCTTAGTACTGTTATGGGGGAGGAGGGGGACTGAAGAAGGTGATGTTTGGTATATTTGTGAAGATGCGAGAGGGAGAGAGAGGGAGAGAGAGAGAGGTAGTAGAAGGGAATAGGAGGGAAAGGAAGAGGGAAGTAAAATATCGTGATAGGCAAAGGGAATGGGTTAGTGGATGAATAAAAGGGAGAGAGAAGGGGAGATGAAAAGGAAAGGGAGTGAGAAAGGAGAGAAATAAAAGGAAGACTTAAAAGAGGGTGATTGGAAGGGAGAGGAGGATGAGAAAAGGTGGTAGAGAAGGGCAGGAGAAAAGGTACGAAGGGAGAGATGGGGAAGAGAAGGAGGGGAGAAGGAAAGAGGAAGACAGATAAAGGTAGGACGAAAGCTGTGAAGAGAGAGAGAGAGAGAGAGAGAGAGAGAGAGAGAGAGAGAGAGAGAGAGAGAGAGAGAGAGAGAGAGAGAGAGAGAGAGAGAGAGAGAGAAGAGAAGGAAGGATAGAAAGAAAAAGAGGAGAGATGAAAGGGGAGGGAAGAGAAGGGAACGGCAGACAAAGAGGAAGAGAAGAGAGGAAACGACACTTACCAAAGGAGAAAGAGAAGAACGGAAAAGAAGAGAAGTATCAAGAAAAAAGAAAACAGATAAACTATAATAATAAAGCAAAAACAGTCGGAACGGGGAGAAGAGAAGGGAAAGAAAACATGACATGACAAGCGTGACAAACATGACAAGCGTGATAGGAGTGAGATTATCAACGTATACAGCGGTGGTGACAGTGATGGGTGTGGAAACTATAGGGGGTGACAGTACATTTGACGGGGCGGTGGGAGGGGGGAGGGGATGTACTGTGCGATGCTGGAGGAGGAAAGACGCGCGGACAGGCAGAGAAGAGAAATCGGTTCCTCTTTATTTGTGGAGATGAGTACGTTTGCTGGAACAGATGAGCGGATGGAGATTAGTGGAGGAGTGGAGGAGTGGAGACTAATGGAGGTTTTTGTCCTGCACTGAAATGATAGAAACTTGTGATGATGATGGTGGTGATGATGATAATGATGATGATGGTGGTGGCGGATCAGGTTAATTGAAGTTTTTGTCCTGTACTTTTCATAGAACCTCGTGATGATGATGGTGCTGATGATGATGATAGTGAAGACAGTGTTATGGAGGTGGTAATGTAGTGAGGTTCTGAATGTCTATATGTAAGGGATGTAAAAAGTCTGTGTTATAAGTAGACGTAGTAGAAATAGGAGTGTGAGGGCGTATGTAAGTGTATTCGTATTTGTAGTTATTAAATGTAGCAGTGGTGATGTATCGCAGTGGTGAGGTATATTGTAGCGTCAGTTGCACAATAATAAAGTGCAAAGATCACATGCGTTCAGTGTAACAGATATTCAGTGTAATGGTTAGCTAGATATTCAGTGCAATAGTTAGTTAGACATTCAATATAACAGAAGCCATGGAAAAAGAAAAAAAAAGTGAGGGAAGATTCATAGCAGCATTGGCAACTCAGAATCATAAATAGACAGCAGATCCTATGGCTATGGGAGGAGGAAGAGAGTGAAGCAACGCAGCAAGAACAACAGAAACGACAACACTGTAGCACGCAGCAAATTAAAGTGTCGGAGGCAGAGTATTGCAGTGGAGGTGAGGCGAGGAGAAGGCGGCGGCGGCAGAGAGATGACAGGAGAAGGGAGAGAGAGACGGGAGGGGTGACTGGTGGAGGGAGAAACGGGAGGGGCTGCGTGGGAGTGACAGGAACGACGAATTAAAGGCGACGGAGCAAGCGGGGGATGAAAAGACCAATTTGTCGGGGGAAAGAACTCCATCCCAGTCCGGGGCGTGCTGGGCGCTGGGGGATGCACGCAATGGATTGTCCCGGGCTTAATGGCGAATCACCCGCTAAACTGCCCTAATTATGCCCGGGAAGAGATCGGCGTCTGCAAACTTTGGGCTAAAAAAGGCCTTCAACTTGAGCCAAAGTATCCTAAAATCGCTTGCACTCGACAAACTTACTGCATCTCTTCCTCCATCGTCCTTCTCTTCCTTTGCTTCCTTATCTTCTTCCTTCTCTTTCTTCTTCTTTTCCCTCAATGATTCACCTTCTCTTCTCCCTCTTTCGTTAATGATCAATTCACCTCCTGCTGTTCTTATCCTTCTCCTTCTTCTTTCTCTACCTTCTCATCCTTCTCTTCCTCCTCCTCCTTCTCTTCCTTCTCCTTCTGATTCCTCAGTGATCAGTGCATATCCACATCCTCCTCATCCTTTTCTTCCTCCTTCGTCAATAATCAGTTCTTTTCTTCCTGTTTTTCCTCCTCCTCCTCTTCCTCATTCTTCTGTTTTTTCTCCTCCTCCTCATCTTCCTCTATCTTCACCTTTTCTTCTTCCTCTTCCTTCTCCTCCTTCGTCAATGATTAGTCCATCTCCTGCTATTCTTCCTTCCTTCCTTCTTTCCTTCCACCTCCTCCTCCTCCTCCTCCTCCTCCTCCTCCTCCTCCCTTCACCATCACATCGCTGCTCATGCCTCACAAAATGGGTCCTCCTTTTATTCTCCTTCATTTCCGCTTCCCTTCCTCTCCCTCCTCCTCCTCCATCTCCTCCTCTTCTGCCAGGTCACATTCATCACACTTTTTTCCCCTCTTCACGACCCTTTCTTCTCCTTTTCACTGTTTTTCCCCCTCTTCGTATTCCTCTCCACCTCCACGCTCGCTCCACACAATGAGGTAATCCTACTCTTCCTATCAAGAATCCTTCACACTAAGTAGGATTTAAGGGGATATGAAGCAAAATTGACCCTAAAATGGAAGATTGTGGGTGACGTGATTAAGGGAAGGAGTGACTGAAAGGATTGGGATTGGCTGAGATTCTGGGTAAAGAGGATTGATTGATTGACTGACTGACTGATTGACTGACTGACTGATTGACTGACTGACTGAGTGAATGCATTTCTCTTTCTTTCTCTGACTGATTTATTGACTGACTGAGTGACTGACTGAATGACTCTCTCTCTCTCTCTCTCTCTCTCTCTCTCTCTCTCTCTCTCTCGTGTTTCGCCACCTCTCATCCACTTTTTCCTATGTATTCAACCTTACTCTATATTTTCTTCTTTTTCCTTGTTTGTATCTTCTTCCTTTCTTTCAACTTCTTCGGAAAGTTAAGTAAATACGTAAAAATAATAATAAAAAAGAAGGTTAAAAAACATAGTAAGCAACTGTTGATTTCACTTAACCTATGAATATCTAACTAAAGCATACGAGTGAGTGTGTGTGTGTGTGTGTGTGTGTGTGTGTGTGTGTGTGTGTGTGTGTGTGTGTGTGTGTGTGTGTGTGTGTGTGTGTGTGTGTGTGTGTGTGTGTGTGTGTGTGTGTGTGTGTGTGTGTGTGTGTGTGTGTGTGTGTGTGTGTGTGTGTGTGTGTCATTTCCGGTACTCACAGCTCGGCGTCCAGTCCACTCACGGCGCCCTTACCTGTAATAAAATGAAAGAACAGATGAATATTTGTGGAAGAACAATAACAAAACAGAGAACAAATAGAATACTAAATACGAGACGACAAGAAAAGTAAATAGTTAAAAGTGGTATTCAGAGGAGGAGGAGGAGGAGGAGGAAGAGGAGGAGGAGGAGGAGGAGGAGGAGGAGGAGGAGGAGGAGGAGGAGGAGGAAGTGGAGAAAATGTGGTGTACGTTTGTGTAAGAGATGACCGCACTGAGAGAGAGAGAGAGAGAGAGAGAGAGAGAGAGAGAGAGAGAGAGAGAGAGAGAGAGAGAGAGAGAGAGAGAGAGAGAGAGAGAGAAGCGATGTATACGTAGTGCCAAAGCCTTTATGTAAGAGAGAGCCCCACCACCCACCCGCTCTATCATCATCATCATCATCAACACCATCAACACCACCTCCTCTCTTCCTCCCCTCTCCAACCCACTCCACTCCACCACTCCACCCTTTCCCTCCACACACTCCACACTCGTCACCAAACTTTCCCATCATCGCCACACACTTTCCCTTCACCCTCAAGTCCTTCCCTATCATCTCCACAGCTCTCTCTCTCTCTCTCTCTCTCTCTCTCTCTCTCTCTCTCTCTCTCTCTCTCTCTCTCTCTCTCAATCCCTTCACTCCTCTCATATGTTTCCCTCTCACGCTCCTTCCTCCATCCCTCCACTCCTCCTCCACCCCCAAGAAAAATTCCTCCCTCCCTTCCTTTCCTCCACCCTTGCCGTTCCTTGCCCCTGGCGCACCCTCCTCCTCCTCCTCCTCCTCCTCCTCCTCCTGCGTAACAATACAACGCAGTACGCACACCTTCTCGCGACCACAGGTGAACTCAGTTGAGAAAGAAGCCCTACCCCTTCATCTCTCTCTCTCTCTCTCTCTCTCTCTCTCTCTCTCTCTCTCGTGTGTGTGTGTGTGTGTGTGTGTGTGTGTGTGTGTGTGTGTGTGTGTGTGTGTGTGTGTGTGTGTGTGTGTGTGTGTGTGTGTGTGTGTGTGTGTGTGTGTGTGTGTGTGTGTGTGTGTGTGTGTGTGTGTGTGTGTGTGTGTGTGTGTGTGTGTGTGTGTGTGTGTGTGTGTGTGTGTGTGTGTGGCCTTGCAAGGTTCTGAACATGGGCGTCAGTCGTGTTTGTTTTTATGATTGTACTACTACTACTACTACTACTACTACTACTACTACTACCACCACTACTACTACTACTACTACTACTACCACCACCACTACTACTACTACTACTACTACTACTACTACTACTACTACTACTACTACTACTACTACTACTACTACTACTACTACTACTACTACTACCACCACCACCACCACCACCACCACTACTACTACTACTACTACTACTACTACTACTACTACTACTACCACTACTACTACTACTACTACTACTACTACTACTACTACTACTACTACCACCACCACCACTACTACTACTACTAGCTTTATTACTATTATTATTATCATTATTATTACTGTTATTATTATTGTTATCATGGTTGTTGTTGTTGCTGTTGTTGTTATTATTTACCTTGACAATAGTGTTAAAAATATCCCTCACTTAAAAAAAAACAACAACACAAAATAGGACACGAAAAATAAAGAAAGAAAGAAACAAAATAACGAAGAAGGTAAGGTCGAAATTCCTATGACGCAACAACTGCAAAGTCACCCATTAAAAAAAAAAAAAAAAAAAAAAAGACACGCAGGTACTTGGGCCAGGTAGAAAAAAAGAAAAAAAAAAGACTTGAGAGAGAAACCAAATGTGGGTGAAAGTGACGATTAGAATGATGTCACGGTGGTGGTGGTGGTGGTGGTGGTGTGGTGGTGGTGTGGTGGTGTGCTGGTGTGTTGGTGAGGTCAATACAACACCCGTCGCATGCAGAATAAAGCGAGAGAGAGAGAGAGAGAGAGAGAGAGAGAGAGAGAGAGAGAGAGAGAGAGAGAGAGAGAGAGAGAGAGAGAGAGAGAGAGATGTAGCGATGATGAGACGACCATCTGAATGTGTGAGAGAGAGAGAGAGAGAGAGAGAGAGAGAGAGAGAGAGAGAGAGAGAGAGAGAGAGAGAGAGAGAGAGAGAGAGAGAGAGAGAGAGTGGTGATGATCGAGACAACGGCTGTGATAGGAAAGGAAGTAAGAAATGAGAGAGAGAGAGAGAGAGAGAGAGAGAGAGAGAGAGAGAGAGAGAGAGAGAGAGAGAGAGAGAGAGAGAGAGAGAGAGAGAGAGAGAGAGAGTGATAATGAGCGAAAGATGATAGTGGGCATGAAAATAAAAAAAAACATATTATGTATACAAAAAATATGAAAAAAAAGAAGAAAAACAAGAAGAGGATGAAGCAATGGAGGAGGAGGAGGAGGAGGAGGAGGAGGAGGAGGAGGAAGAGAGAGGATGCTGTGGGAAAGAATATATAGCGAAAAGGCAACAAAAGGAAAAGAAAAGAAAGAAAAAATAAATAACTAACAAAAGCAAATAAGAAAAGAGGATTTACGATACTAGGAAAGGTGAAAATGGGAAAGAGGAAGAAGAGACCAAAGAAGAGGAGAAGGAAGGAGAGAAAGATGATGGAATGAAAAAAAAGATGTAATGTTAGATGGAGGAAAAAATGACGATGAAAAAATGCGAAGAACAAGGAGAAATCTCTTGATTGGAAGAAGAAGAAGAGAAGGAGGAGGAGGAGGAGGAGGAGGAGGAAGAGGAGGATGTGATGATGGTGAAATGAAGAGGTATTGAGTAATAATGAAGAAAAAGGGAAGAAAGAAGAAGAGATGAAGGGGAAAAAGAAAAGAATAGAATCGAATGGAAAGCGAAGGGGATGATAAAATAAAGAAGCAGGAGAGAGAGAGAGAGAGAGAGAGAGAGAGAGAGAGAGAGAGAGAGAGAGAGAGAGAGAGAGAGAGAGAGAGAGAGAGAGAGAATGGGAAGACACAAAATTGAAATGAGGTAAGAAAAAAGGAAGAAGAGAAGAAAAAAGAAAAAGAGAAAAAGAGAAGAAGAGAAACAAGGAATTATGCTAAAAATAAGGCCAAAGAGAAACAAAGAAGCAAAGGAAAACGAATCGGGTGAGGAAAGGAGGAGAGATGAAGGAAGGGAAGAGAGATAGATAGAGGGAGAGGAGGGGAGAGGAGGGGGAGAGGGAAGGGAGGTGAGAAAAGAGGGCAGGGGTGAGGGTCCCGAGAACAAGAGACCCACACAGGAGCAGTGCCACCCCTCTCCCTCTCTCCCCTCCCCTCCCCTTCCCTGCCCTCTCCCCTCTCTCCCCTTTCCCCTTCCCCTCCCCCAATCTCAGCTGTGGCCCCGTGACTCACCCTGACGCCCCCTTTCTTCCCCACACAGGCACCCACTGACCTCCCCATCCCCTCTCTCCCCATCCTCTTCCCTCCCCAAATCTCCCTCCCCCTCCCCTCCCTCCTCCCACTCTCCCCAGGCACAGAGTCAGCATTCAGGGGCGCGTCCCGTGAATGGGAGAATGAATGTGTGGGAGATGGGAGAAACGTGAGAGAGAGAGAGAGAGAGAGAGAGAGAGAGAGAGAGAGAGAGAGAGAGAGAGAGAGAGAGAGAGAGAGAGGGGGGGGCAATATAAGAGATGCTCAATAAACATGTGCCCTAAGAAGACCTCTCTCTCTCTCTCTCTCTCTCTCTCTCTCTCTCTCTCTCTCTCTCTCTCTCTCTCTCTCTCTCTCTCTCTCTCTCTCTCTCTTCTGGGGGAGGTAAATACACCCTCCCTTGAGGTCACTTGAAGACTACACTTACACATTAATCTCTTCTGCAGGAGGAGGAGGAGGAGGAAGAGGAGGAGGAGGAGGAGGAGGAGGAAGAAGGATAAGCAGGGGTTAAAGAAAACAATTTAGATTCATAGTAAGCAAGAGTAAATAGTAAGACAGATAGACACATGAGTGAATTATGAATGAGTGAGTGAATGGATGAAGGATTAACTGACAAAATGCTGCAGATAAGTTAGGTTAGGTTATGAGTTACGGTAGGTTAGGTTAGATTAGGTTAGGTTAGGTTAGGTTGGGTTATTAGGTATGTTGGGATGAGTTAAGTAGGTTAGGTTAGGTTAGGTTAGGTTAGGTTTGGTTGGGTTAGATTAAGTTAGGTTAGGTTAGGTTACGTTAGGTTGGGTTAGATTAGATTAGGTTAGGTTAGGTTAGATTAGGTTGGGCTATTAGGTAAGTTGGACTGGGTTAGGTAGGTTAGGTTAAGTTAGGTTAGGTTAGGTTAGGTTGGGTTAGGTTGGGTTGGGTTAGGTTGGGTTACGTTAGGTTATGTTAGGTTACGTCAGGTTAGGTTACGTTAGGTTAGGTTACGTTAGGTTAGGTTAGGTTAGGTTAGGTTACGTTAGGTTAGGTTACGTTAGGTTAGGCTATTAGGTAAGTTGGACTGGGTTAGGTAGGTTAGGTTTGGTTAGGTTAGAAAGACGAAGGTGAATAAGCACAAAATAAAAAGCAGTTTTGAATCTTAATAAGCAAAATGAAACAGATAAATTAATAGGTAAAGTGAATGAATGAATACATGACTAAATAAATAGATAGGTAAAGAGACAGATAAATAAATAAATAGTCAGATAAGTAAATAAATAAATGGAAGCGAGAAGCAAAGAAAACAAGAAAACTGACCTTACAAGCAATAATGGATAAGAAATAAAGGAATAGTATGAAAATAAATAGATTGATAAAAAAAATGATAAACTAAACACATGAGAAGAAAACTGAAGGAACAAAATACAAAGACGTGATTGAAAGAAGGGAAGAAGGAAAGAAGGGAAGAAGAAAAGAAAGAAATGGTTGACAAAAGGAAAGAAGGAAAGAACGAGCGAAGGAAAGAAAAACTACTTGATCAAATGAAGGAAGGGAAGACGTGACTGATAAAATAAAAGGAAAGAAGGAAAGAAAGAAAGAAGTAACTGATAAAATGAAAGAAGGAAAGAAAGAGGGAAAAAAGGAAAAAAAGAATAAAAAGAAGGAGAGATAAGAGACAACACCTTCCCCCAAAAAGACTCCCCTCCCCCTCCTTCTCCTCCTCCTCCTCCTCCTCCTCCTCCTTCTCCTCCTCCTCCTCCTCCTCCTCCTCCTCCTCCTCTTCTTCTTCCTCCTCCCCTTCCTCTCTCTTTGGGCGTCACGTCGTGAAATATCAAATGACAGAAGGTGGGCGTCGGTGGGCTGGGGTGGGTGAGGGGCGGGCATGGGTACCCTCACGCCCACACCACCACGCACCCACCAACCCCCCACCCCTTGCAGCTGATGGTGAGATATGGGCGTGCGGGGGGCTAAGGAGGGGAGGGGAGGATGATGGGGAGATAAGGGAGGAGGAGGAGGAGGAGGAGGAGAAATGGAAGAGGAAGGGAGGAGGAAATAGGGTGGGGAGGTTAAGGGTGTGGTTTTTGGGGAGTTATTGAGTGGGAAGTGAGGGGGGTAGCGGGAGGGTAGAATGTGTGTGCGTGTGTGTGTGTGTGTGTGTTACTGGGGTAAATATGAAAGACGTGTATAGGAGTTACGAGGAGGAGGAGGAGGAGGAGGAGGAGGAGGAGGAGGATGAAGGGGAGGAGGGGGAGGAGGAGGAGGAGGAGGAGGAGGAGGAGGAGGAGGAGGAGGAGGAGGAGGAGGAGGAGGAGGAGGAGGAGGAGGAGGAGGAGGAGACTGAAGGGAATAAATGAGAATTCAAGAGCGTGGAAAATAGGTAAAGGAAGAAGAAGAAGAAGAAGAAGAAGAAGAAGAAGAAGAAGAAGAAGAAGAAGAAGAAGAAGAAGAAGAAGAAGAAGAAGAAGAAGAAGAAGAAGAAGAAGAAGAAGAAGAAGAAGAAGAAGAAGAAGAAGAAGAAGAAGAAGAAGAAGAAGAAGAAGAAGAAGAAGAAGAAGAAGAAGAAGAAGAAGAAGAAATGATAGGGAAAACTTGAGGAAAGATAAAAAAAGAGGGGAAGAAAGAGGGGACAGATGAGAGGAGAGGAAACAAAAAAGCTAAAAAAAGAGGGAAGGAGGAAACAAGAGGAAGAAGAGTAGATGAAACAGAGTAGATGGGAGGAGAGGAAACACAAGAGGAAAAAAGAGGCGAAACAGATACATAGGGAGAAGAAGAGAAGTAACACAAGAGGAAAGAGGAGAAGGGAAATACAGACGAAAGGGAAGAGGGGGAAACAAGAGAACAACTGAGAAAGTGATACAGAAGAGAGGGAAGAGAGGAAAACAAGAAAGGGAGAAGGAAGGAAGGGAAAGTGATACAGACTGGAATAGAAGAAAGGGGGAAAACAAGAGAAAGAATTGAGGTACAGACGAAAGAGGGGGAAGAAGAAATAGAAGAGGAAAAAACAAGCGAAAAAAAAGAGAGGTGCACAGGAAAAAGAGAGGAGGGAAAACACATGAGGAAAGAGAGAAGAAGGATAGAACAGAAGAGAAGAGGATAAACACAAGAGGAAAAAGAGATCAAGGAAAATGAGAAGAGGAAAACAAAAGAGGAAAAAGAGATGAAAAGAAGAAAGACAGGAGATGGCGAGAGGAAAGAGAAAAGGAAAAAAATGAGGGAAAAGGGGAAAAAATAAAAAAAGAACACGTGGATGGAGGAAAGAGAGGAAATGAAAAAGAAGAGGAAAGAGAGGAGATGGAAAGCGGAAAGAGGAGATGGGAAAAACATGAGAAAAGAGGAAAAAAGAAAAAAACACGTGGATACAGAGGAGAGATGAGAGGAAACAAAAGAGGAAAGAGGGGAGAGAGACAGAGGAAACAGAAGAGGGAAAAAACGAGAGAACGGAGGAAAAAAGGAAAAAAAAAACACATGGATACATAGGAAAGAGAGGAGACGAAACAGAAGAGGAAAAAGGGGATGGGGATAGAGGAAAGAGAGGAGAGGAAACAGAAGAGGAAAGAGGGAAAGGGGGATAGAGGAGAGAGAAGAGAGGAAACACAAGAGGAAATAGAGGGGAAAAACAAGAGGAAAGAGGAAGAGGGCGCCACGGGGAGGAGAGGGAGGCCAGGCTGCGAGGTGAACAATACAGGATTGGCGAGAACAACAGAGTCTGGAACACGTCAATGGAAAAACAGGGAAAAACTGACAAATAAAATCGTGGTATTGGCAGGTGAGGATAAAGGAATTTGGCGGCGACAGCAATAAGTGGAGGAGGAGGAGGAGGAGGAGGAGGAGGAGGAGGAGGAGGAGGAGGAGGAGGAGGAGGAGGAGGAGGGTGCTGACGGATGCTATTTTCCTCCACCACCATCAGACCAAACTTTAAAGAAAAATTAAAGGAAAAAAAAATGGGAAAAATAAAAAAAAGGTGAGTAATTCTGAAAAAAAAACGAAAAAAAACGTCACTTTTCAAACAATTTTCCCCAAACTCCTGGAAATTATTATTTTTTTCGTGAGGTTTTTCTTTACTTTCTTACTGCAGAGAGAGAGAGAGAGAGAGAGAGAGAGAGAGAGAGAGAGAGAGAGAGAGAGAGAGAGAGAGAGAGAGAGAGAGAGAGAGAGAGAGAGAGAGAGAGAGAGAGGACACTTGACCTTATTTTTCCCTTCCTATCTCTCTCCTCCTCCCTTCCTTTCTCTCCCCATCCTTCCCTCTTCCTTTCCCTCATCCTCCTTTACCTTTCACTTCTCTATCCCATTTTCTTCCTACCATAATCATCACCATCACTTTCATCACTTCCTACTACTACTACTACTACTACTACTACCACCAGCACCACCACCGAAAT
>NC_087172.1:6325000-6340000 GCF_035594125.1 Scylla paramamosain | reverse complement strand
GAATGTTGGCAAAACCTGGCCAGCACCGCCGTCCCAGCGTGAGGCGGCGGTGGGTGGTGGGCGGTGGGAGGCGGTAGGTGAGTGGACGGCGGAGGGTGGGTCGTGGGTACGGAAGAAGGGGAAGAAGAATGGGAGTGGAGAAACATGAGGAAGGGAAGGAGAGGTGAGAAAGAGAGAGAGAGTAAAGAAACGTGATAAAAAAGAGGAGATGAAGCAAGATGTATTAGGATGAGGGAATGAAGGAGAGGATCAGAGAAGAGAAGGGAAGAGAAGAGAAGGAGAGTAATGAGGGAGGGAGGGAGGGATGGTGAGATGAAGGAAACAAATAGAGGATCAAGGTCGTGTGGGGGAAGACAAGTAGCAAGATTAGAAGGAAAAAATGTAAGTGCAGGCTGGGAGGGAGAGGAGTGGAGGAAACGGAGGAAAAGAGTGAACAGGAGAGAAGAGAGAAATAATAATAAAAAAAAAAAACGCTACGGTGATTTATTAATGTCAGACGCAGTGATGTAGGCAGAAATGTTAAGAATAAAGCAACACCATCACCAAAATTACCATTATCATCACCAGCACCACCAACACCATAACCAAAACAATCATAATCACCATCACTATATCTACAACTCATCACAACCTCTAATCACCACCACTACCATCATCACCAGTCAACACCAGTGCACCACAGGAACGAAAACACCACCCCACTCATCTCTCTCCTCATCTCCTGCTCCTGTTTCGTCTATTCCAGTTTCCCCTCGTGTACCAATTTCCTGGACTTGCTTGCGTAAACGTCACTCCAT
This sequence comes from Scylla paramamosain, assembly GCF_035594125.1. Classification (NCBI taxonomy): domain Eukaryota; kingdom Metazoa; phylum Arthropoda; class Malacostraca; order Decapoda; family Portunidae; genus Scylla; species Scylla paramamosain. The sequence continues at coordinate 6,339,203 of NC_087172.1, read as the reverse complement.
TTTCTGTCATTCGTTTTTCTCTCATGCATCCCTCGGCCTCGTGTGTGTGTGTGTGTGTGTGTGTGTGTGTGTGTGTGTGTGTGTGTGTGTGTGTGTGTGTGTGTGTGTGTGTGTGTGTGTGCGCGCGTGGTGACAGCGGGTGTGGACTCCTGTGTGCGTGATTGTTGCTGTGTACACACGCCGCACACACAAGGAGCAGCGAGGCGCGAGTTAAACATACATACACATACACACACACACACACACACACACACACACACACACATAGACGGGAAGTCCGAGAGAGAGAGAGAGAGAGAGAGAGAGAGAGAGAGAGAGAGAGAGAGAGAGAGAGAGAGAGAGAGAGAGAGAGAGAGAGAGAGAGAGAGAGAGAGAGAGAGAGAGAGAGAGAGAGAGAGAGAGAGAGAGAGAGAGAGAGAGAGAGAGAGAGAGAGAGAGAGACTGTAACCGCCTGACTGATTAAATAACCGCTTACCTGTCCGTCTACCTGCCTGACTTATTCCCTCCCTTCCGACCCTTCCCGCTCACTGACTGCCTCACTGACTGACTGACTGAATGACTGACTACCTGACTGACCTAAGACGACCCTGCAGCTTCCCTTGGCGCCCTCTTAGTGACATTCATCTTGACCTGACCCTCACCTCAACACCTGACACGTGACACCTGCCTGCCAATTAATACATGCACCCACCCCCTCCCCATCCCCCTCCACTCTGGCTCTCCACCCCTACCCTCCACCCTTGCCACTCTTCACCCTACAAGATGGAAAAGTGAATCCGTGCTCATGTGACACTCTCTCTCTCTCTCTCTCTCTCTCTCTCTCTCTCTCTCTCTCTCTCTCTCTCTCTCTCTCTCTCTCTCTCTCTCTCTGCTCTCATGGCTTCTCAAACTTTCTTGGCAATGAATATATAAAATGTATATATGAAAATGTGAAAATTTCTCTAATACTCAGAATACGTGCCTGAATTTTTAATGATGGTAGTGACGCTGATATCTTCTGTCGTTATTATTATTATTATTATTATTATTATTATTATTATTATTATTATTATTATTATCATTATCAGTAGTACATAAGAACATAAGAAATAAGGGAAGCTGCAAGAAGCGACCAGGCTTACACGTGGCAGTCCCTGTATGAAACACACCTACCTATTTCCATCTGCTATCCCCATTCATAAACTTGTCTAATCTTCTCTTAAAGCTCTCTAGTGTCCTAGCACTAACTACATGATTACTGAGTCCGTTCCACTCATCTACCACTCTATTTGAGAACCAATTTTTTCCTATCTCCTTCCTAAACCTAAATTTTTCAAGCTTGAACCCGTTATTTCTTGTTCTACCCTGGTTGCTGATCCTAAGAATTTTGCTTACATCTCCCTTGTTATAACCCTTATACCACTTAAAGACTTCTATCAGGTCCCCTCTTAACCTACGTCTCTCTAAAGAATGTAAATTTAACAGCTTCCAGTAGTAGTAGTAGTAGTAGTAGTAGTAGTAGTAATGGTGGTGGTGATGGTAGCAGTAGTAGTAGTAGTAGTCAATCTCTAGTCAGTAGTAGTAGTAGTAGTAGTAGTAGTAGTAGCAATTCTAGTAACAGTAGTAGTAGTAGTAGTAATAGCAATTCTAGTAACAGTAGTAGTAGTAGTAGTAGTAATGGTGGTGGTGGTGGTGGTAGCAGTAATTGTATTAGTAGTAGCATCAATAATGTGATACAGTACTTCATAAATGTGACAATAAAAGCAACAGTTTCATCAATGGGCGAGGCCAAGTGACAGAATGACCATCCTGTGAGCGTCTCCCGAGCAGCAAGAAGCAGCTCGGAGGAACACATGGTTAGGACGTCAGGAGAGAGGAAACAAAAATATTGAGGAGAAAAGAGATTCTATAAAAGGAGATAAACTAAAAGGAAACCTCTCTCTCTATTAAAAAGCACACACACACACACACACACACACACACACACACACACACACACACACACACACGAAAGAAAATAAAATAAAAACCAAGAATGATAAACCGGTGGCGTTCCAAAGGCTACATCCCGAAGCATCATCTGATCAAGGGAATCTGTCTGGCATCTGTACCCAGCAAGACAAACACTCATGGTAACCTTGATGCCGAATACACTCGAGACCTGGACTTGGATATACTGGTGATGCAGCCAGCCAGCCGCCACCAGCAATCCCCGCGCGAGTGAGGCTGACAAGGGTGGTGGAAAACGCCTCTCCAGATAAGGAAGAGAAAGAAGCGGGCACCGAAGATATGAAAAACGTGGCTCCTCAGGACGAGAATACAGATAAGGACGGGAGGAAGATAGGGAGAATGAGGACTCTTACGGGGAAGGAAAAGGTACAAGAAAATAATTATCTGCCGCAAATTAACCTTCCAGCTTTTAGTAAACTGATGGCCGCTAAGAGCCTCGTAGTGGAGGATAAGGCAAAGAGAGAGAGGATAAGGCCGTGCATCTATAAAAAAGACAGGGATGGGTAGCCTATGCAGCAGGTGGAGGTGGTGGAGGACTTTCCCATTAATACCCGTAAAGGAGAGGACGTCCAAAATGAAGATAAAGAAGATGCAGGACTTGAAAAAGAAAACGTTGCGGTGTGGTCATAAAAACACTGGTCTCGGTGAGGAGGCACATGAGAGCGTCAGGAGGGCAAGGACAGCGCACCAAGGAAATACGAGTGTGTCTTAAATCCATACGCTGCGAGGTGGACGCTCGTGGCGGCCTCCCTGCTGACTACAACGCTGAGCTGAACTTGCGTGTATTGGAAATGCAGCCGCCACCCCTGTGCCCGGCGTGAGGGAGGTAGACACGCGAGGTGGCGGCGCTCAGGGGACGGCTGCGTGTGTAGAAACAGACGGAGAAGCAGACAGACACTCCACTGTATAAGGCTGTGAGTGTAATATAGAAAGTGAAGGCAATAAAGAAAAAGTTTATAAGCATATATTGAAAACTTTCTTGTCATTGATCAAACAGTTTACTCATACATATACTTGTTTTTATTGCGAAAGAATGGGTGTGTTTTGTTTGCAATATTCACTCACGTTTATGTTCTTGCAATGTAACACAAGATAAATATGTCAACTCTCATATTAGTGAAATAAATCAACGAAAGAATAAAACTTCGATTATCCAAATATTGACCAAAATGAACTGACCACGGATATAATGGACTCAGCAATCAGGTTGTTAGAGAAGAGTCAACACAGATATTTTAGGAGATTTCATTAATTTAGGGACAGGTGACATCTGTAGGTATGCTTCATATAGGGACTGCCACGTGTAGGCCTGATGACTTCTTGATACTTATGTTGTTGTTGTTGTTGTTGTTGTTGTTGTTACTGATGTTGTTTTGTCGTTGTCTGTGCTTTGCTTAACTTTTAAAACACAAGTTGACGAAGAGAGAGAGAGAGAGAGAGAGAGAGAGAGAGAGAGAGAGAGAGAGAGAGAGAGAGAGAGAGAGAGAGAGAGAGAGAGAGAGAGAGAGAGAGAGAGAGAGAGAGAGAGAGAGAGAGAGAGAGAGAGAGTGTGGTGAATATGATAAGAGTATTATGGGTAGTGTGTGTGTGTGTGTGTGTGTGTGTGTGTGTGTGTGTGTGTGTGTGTGTGTGTGTGTGTGTGTGTGTGTGTGTGTGTGTGTGTGTGTGTGTGGAGGAAGAAATTAAGGAAATTTTTTATAACCCAACCAACTAACTTAGGAAGGGAATAATTACAAGGAACATCACTCATGAAGGAGGAGGAGGAGGAGGAGGAGGAGGAGGAGGAGGAGGAGGAGGATGAGGAAGAGGAGGAGGAGGAGGAGGAGCGAATATGAGCTAAATCTGAAAAGAATAGTATACCCTCCATATTCTGCAGAGAAGAAAATGAAGTACAATAGAAAAGGATAGGATATTCTCTCTCTCTCTCTCTCTCTCTCTCTCTCTCTCTCTCTCTCTCTCTCTCTCTCTCTCTCTCTCTCTCTCTCTCTCTCTCTCTCTCTGCTGTGCCTTCATTTACATAACCGTCTATCTGTGTGTCTGTTCAGATAGAGGGATTAACAAATAAAGTGGTAGGGCGTCCTTTTTCTACCTGTCTGTGTTAATCTGTCTACCTGTCTGTCTGCGGAGAGAGAGAGAGAGAGAGAGAGAGAGAGAGAGAGAGAGAGAGAGAGAGAGAGAGAGAGAGAGAGAGAGAGAGAGAGAGAGAGAGGGGAGTGGAAACAAAATAAAATGATGGACATGTTGAAGGAGGAAGATAATTGAAGTAAAGGGAAACCTCTCTGAAGAAGAAGAGCAGGAGGATGAGGATGAGGAGGAGGAGGAGGAGGAGGACGAGGAGGAGGAGGAGGAGGAGGAGGAGGAGGAGGAGGAGGAGGAGGAGGAGGAGGAGGAGGAGAAGGAGAAGAAGAAGAAGAAGAAGAAGAAGAAGAAGAAGAAGAAGAAGAAGAAGAAGAAGAAGAAGAAGAAGAAGAAGAAGAAGAAGAAGAAGAAGAAGAAGAAGAAGAAGAAGAAGAAGAAGAAGAAGAAGAAGAAGAAGAAGAAGAAGAAGAAGAAGAAGAAGAAGAAGAAGAAGAAGAAGAAGAAGAAGAAGAAGAAGAAGAAGAAGAAGAAGAAGAAGAAGAAGAAGAAGAAGAAGAAGAAGAAGAAGAAGAAGAAGAAGAAGAAGAAGAAGAAGAAGAAGAAGAAGAAGAAGAAGAAGAAGAAGAAGAAGAAGAAGAAGAAGAAGAAGAAGAAGAAGAAGAAGAACAAAAACGAAGAAAACAGTATCAACAACAATAATGAAGACGACGACGACGATGAAGAAGAAGAAGAATAGAAGAAGAAGAAGAAGAAGAAGAAGAAGAAGAAGAAGAAGAAGAAGAAGAAGAAGAAGAAGAAGAAGAAGAAGAAGAAGGACTCAATCTTACGCAGAAGACCATCACCACACCAGCACCACCACCGACAACAATACAACAGGAGGAGGAGGAGGAGGAGGAGGAGGAGGAGGAGGAGGAGGAGGAGGAGGAGGAGGCTAAGGAACACAATGTAGGCCATGTTTAGTATCCTGTACAGGTAGTGGTGAAGAGGCGAATAGCGGTGAACCCTCCCTCTCCAACTCTCTCTCTCTCTCTCTCTCTCTCTCTCTCTCTCTCTCTCTCTCTCTCTCTCTCTCTCTCTCTCTCTCTCTCTCATGTTTGCTCGTATCTTCCCGGTGCTTTCAACCCGAAAATAGAAGACAAAAGATACATATATGCAGATTCTCTCTCTCTCTCTCTCTCTCTCTCTCTCTCTCTCTCTCTCTCTCTCTCTCTCTCTCTCTCTCTCTCTCTCTCTTTGTTTTCTTCCACTTTCGTATAAATATCAACTTTTTTACTAATAAACACAAACTCTCTCTCTCTCTCTCTCTCTCTCTCTCTCTCTCTCTCTCTCTCTCTCTCTCTCTCTCTCTCTCTCTCTCTCTCTCCCCTGCCTTTCCCTCGCGGCCCCCAGGTAGTTACTGCACCTGGCCTAATCTATGCCAGGTGTCCAGCGTCCCGTTAGGTTTGGACAAGCTATTCCCACTCATTCCTGTTCACTCCTACGCATTCCTAAACATTCTCACCCACATTCCTACGCATTACTATATATTATCATTCATATTATTATCATTGTCAGGTGCTTTCAGTCCTTTTTTTCTATTCCTATTCATCCTTACTCGTTGCATAATGTTCTCATCCACACTTTCACATATTCAGAAACATTACTACATTCCTAAACATTCATATTCACATTTTCATTCACTCAAAACATTCATATTTATGCCCACTCGTTTCTAAACATTACCATCTTCAGCATTTACACACTTTCCCATTCATTCCTTAACATTCCCATCTACACTTAAAAACAGTCTTAAATTTTCAAACATTCTCATACAATTTCATTCACTGTAACTCATTCCCCACATTCTCATCTACATTTCATAGCAGAACGACGAATGTGAATATAACAAAACTTAACGCGAAAATAGCAACATGAGAATATAAATCAGATGAAGAAAAGAATTAAATGGATAGAAAATATGAAAAAAAGTCTCTCGTGGCAATTTGTCAGATGGAATGAAGGATGAGGAAAGACTAGACTCACCTGAAAGGATTCTCAGTTTCATAAGTCACCTGAGACTCTGTCAATTAATTCCCATAACAGAAATTGAAAGGTGAAGGGTATTCATTTCGGCCTATTATCTTTTTCGGTGTATATATTTGTGGTTTTGTTATTTCTTTATTATTATTATTATTATTATTATTATTATTATTATTATTATTATTATTATTATTATTAGTAGTAGTAGTAGTAGTAGTAGTAGTAGTAGTAGTAGTAGTAGTAGTAGTAGTAGTAGTACTAGTAGTAGTAATAGTAGTAGTAGTAGTAGTAGTAGTAGTAGTAATAATAATAATAATAACAATAATAATAATAATAATAATAATAATAATAATAATAATAATAATAATAATAATAATAATAATAATAATAATAATAATAATAATAACAATACCACCACGACCACCACCACCACCAAAACAACAACAACAACAACAACAACAACAACAACAACAACAACAACTACATACTACTACTACTACTACTACTACTACTACTACTACTACTACTACCACCACCACCACCATTATCATTATTATACTCTTTACACAGATGAATGGAGATTAAAAAGCTGAGATGAACAAGACACCATAATTCTCACCATCCTCCTTGAGTTCGGTAATTGTTGTCAAGTTGAAGAGTAGTGAAAGGGTTAACGTTGCATTAGTTTTGCTCTACTTTGCTTTCAGACATTAAAACTTTCGCACTTGAGGTCAGTTAACATTCCTCGTAATTCCTCGTCTGCGAATCCCAAGGTTAAGATAATGTCATCTGTAAATAGGAGAAGGTTTAAGTTTAATTTACTCCTCTTGTTTCTGAATTAAGCTTTCTGGGAACACTTTAAGAAACGCTTGGCAGATCAAAATTAAATTATTTTGGCGTGGCATTTTACTTCATTCCTTTCTTCATGTTGGCGAATATTCTGTAATTCTCAATTATGAAATGTGTTTTTGTATTATTACTTCTTTTAACTCTTTCACTGCTATTGTCTTTCTTTGCTAACTTTCAGGTTATTGTGAGTAACTGTTTATATACACAGGAAAAAGACAGGAGGATAATTTTCTTTTTCCAGGCAAGAAAGTGACTGAAGAGACTGTGGTATAAAACTATGAAGCTAAAAAGTTGTAGGTGATTATGAGGCAAAGTATTTTCAAAAGCAAACATCACAACGCACTAAGAGGCTTTAATCATTCCACCACTCCTTTGCTGCGCCATTTTTTAAAACTTATATGCAAAACTTGTGCCAGACAATTTTAGTAAGTTCAAAGAGAATCCACAGCACAACACAAATACGTAATATTATACAGTAACAAATTCCATAAGTTTCTGTAAATCCCAAACTTTATGTGTATATTGTTCTTTTGCTTATCCTTAGTAAGCCACGAGTGCATCATAGTCCACAGCAACAACATAGATAAACATTCTGTAATTCTTAGACTTCATACCGTAAAGTGTTTTTTTTATCCTTGTAGACCACGAGTGCATAAGATTCCCTAATAACAAAATATAGAAGCTTATATACACTTCTTAAACTTTGTGGGTAATGTCCTTTCAGTCATTCTTTTAAAACTAAGTGCATAAAAGTCTCCAGTAAATAAAATAAATAAATAAATAAATAAGGTTAAATAAATAAGGGTTTCCCTCCCTCATTCTTACAAAAATAATAAAATAAATGAATAAAATAACAACATAACAGATTCTCCATTTCCAAACTTCGGATGCATACAGTTCTCTCATCCATCCTTTTAAAACTACAAAGTTAACATATACAAAACAATATAACACTCAAAGTTCATATGTATACAGTATTCTCTCACTTACCCTTTTAAAACTACAAAGTCAAAATATATAAAACAATACAACTCTCAAAATTTATATATATATATATATATATATATATATATATATATATATATATATATATATATATATATATATATATATATATATATATATATATATACAGTATTCTCTCACTTACTCTTTTAAAACTACAAAATGAAAAAAAAAAAAAAAAAACAAGCCTCAAAGCTCAGATGTATACAGTATTTTGCCAATCATCCTTTAAAAATTACGAAGTCAATGTATACAAAGCAATACAAGCCCCAGCCTTCACAGGTACAGCGTTCCTTTACTCATCCCTTAAAGCCACAAGTGCATAAGATTCCACAAAATTCTGCAGCTCTCAGGCCTTTAGTCAGGGAATCTCAAAACACCGGGGAGGGGATGAGCGGCTCTCTCTCTCTCTCTCTCTCTCTCTCTCTCTCTCTCTCTCTCTCTCTCTCTCTCTCTCCACCACCGACACTGTCCCGTCCCGTCCCGCCCCGCCCCGCCCCCCTGAGCCCCGCGGCGCCTTGCTTGCTCTAATCTACTGCAGTGTCACCCCATGGGCCTGTCATTTGTAAAGCTTAACCTTGAGCTTCCTCTAAAGTGTCTCTCTCTCTCTCTCTCTCTCTCTCTCTCTCTCTCTCTCTCTCTCTCTCTCTCTCTCTCTCTCTCTCTCTCTCTCTCGTTTTCTATTTTTTTCTCTCTCGTTTTCTATTTTTTTGTTTTCTATTTTTTTTCTCTCTCGTTTTCTATTTTTTCTTATCTTTTTATTCTTTCATACCAAATGGCATGTTTTTCTTTCAGTTTATTAGAAAGAACACTAAAACACACACACACACACACATACACACACACACACACACACACACACTCTCTCTCTCTCTCTCTCTCTCTCTCTCTCTCTCTCTCTCTCTCTCTCTCTCTCTCTCTCTCTCTCTCTCTCTCTCTCTCTCTCTCTCTCTCTCTCTCTCTCTCTCTCTCTCTCTCTCTCTCCACACTGCACCAATCCACACCTACCACCCTCTCACTTCCTCTCCCACCCAAACCACGTTTTTCCTACTTTGTCTTCCACTTTTCCTCCCCACACCAACATTTTTTCCAACAGACCCACTACCCTCCTCTCCGCACCACCAGCACCCTTCCCCCTTCCCCTCCCCACCACTTCAACCACTCCCTCCCATCCCGATGCTAACTTTTCTTTGCAGTCCCCATCGTCCTACTCTTCCCCCGCGGTTTCATTTCATTCCCGTGTTTATTTCGTGTTTTTAGTGTTACAATTTAAATGCTGGTGGGGCGAACATCCTTTCCTTGTTTTGCTCTCTCTCTCTCTCTCTCTCTCTCTCTCTCTCTCTCTCTCTCTCTCTCTCTCTCTCTCTCTCTCTCTCTCTCTCTCTCTCTCTCTCTCATATGAGTGTTCAGCAAACAGTTATCTTTTAAGAGTCACACACACACACACACACACACACACACACACACACACACACACACACACACACACACTGCCAATTTCTGTCTATCAGTGTCATTTTCGGATAAAAACTAAGCAAATGAAAATAGAGAATGAAAAGGAAGAAAATACATATACGTGGAAACAACTTATTTTTTTCTATTTTCACATAAGTTTAAGACATGAATTCCAAAAGCCCTGTGTTTCTTTCTTTTCTTTTCCTCTTCTTAATCCTCCTTCCTTATTATTTAGAAAGCAATATTCATCACTATACTTTACTTCATTTTACACTCATTCATTATTCGCAAGTTATTCTTCACTGATTTAACAAACAAATATAGAAAAAAAGAAAATAGATCTTCGTATTGTTTTAATTTTTCCCCTTTTCCTTTTTTTCATGTATTTAATTCATGTATGCATCTAACTAACTTCCTTCCCTTTCCTCTACATTTTTTTAATATTTGCACTTCTTTTCTTTCACATTATCTTATTACTTGCACTTTTATCTCCACTCAAATAAAAAAAAAAAAAATACATATATCAATAAACACCTACAATTTTTCTCGTACCGGTTGAGGAGACACAGGTAACAAAGCACAGGTAACACAGGTACTTAATGAAACTTGGGGAGCTGGACACGGCACTTCCTCTGTCCTCTAATTAAGACCCAGGCAGATGAGATAAAAAAAAAAAAAAAAAAAGAAAGAGGGAAAAAATGGGAGTGAGGAAAATGCTTGGCTTGGAATGAAGGCGGCGGAGAACAAGAAACGTGGCACTAATGACGCTGTTGTGTGTGTGTGTGTGTGTGTGTGTGTGTGTGTGTGTGTGTGTGTGTGTGTGTGTGTGTGTGTGTGTGTGTGTGTGTGTGCCAAATGGTGGGGAAGACTTGCAACGGGCGAGTGTCAGTAAGAGTGGTTGTGTCTCTTACCGGTTTATATTTTATTTATTTGTTTATTTCACACACGTGGAGACAGGTTAAGGGTATTGAGGGGGAAGAATTTAAAGAGAGAGAGAGAGAGAGAGAGAGAGAGAGAGAGAGAGAGAGAGAGAGAGAGAGAGAGAGAGAGAGAGAGAGAGAGAGAGAGAGAGAGAGAGAGAGAGAGAGAGAGAGAGAGAGAGAGAGAGAGAGAGAGAGAGAGAGAGAGAGAGAGAGAGAGAGAGAGAGAGAGAGAGAGAAACTAATCACATACGCACACATTTACACTTCCGTGAGAAGAAGAAGAAGAAGAAGAAGAAGAAGAAGAAGAAGAAGAAGAAGAAGAAGAAGAAGAAGAAGAAGAAGAAGAAGAAGAAGAAGAAGAAGAAGAAGAAGAAGAAGAAGAAGAAGAAGAAGAAGAAGAAGAAGAAGAAGAAGAAGAAGAAGAAGAAGAAGAAGAAGAAGAAGAAGAAGAAGAAGAAGAAGAAGAAGAAGAAGAAGAAGAAGAAGAAGAAGAAGAAGAAGAAGAAGAAGAAGAAGAAGAAGAAGAAGAAGAAGAAGAAGAAGAAGAAGAAGAAGAAGAAGAAGAAGAAGAAGAAGAAGAAGAAGAAGAAGAAGAAGAAGAAGAAGAAGAAGAAGAAGAAGAAGAAGAAGAAGAAGAAGAAGAAGAAGAAGAAGAAGAAGAAGAAGAAGAAGAAGAAGAAGAAGAAGAAGAAGAAGAAGAAGAAGAAGAAGAAGAAGAAGAAGAAGAAGAAGAAGAAGAAGAAGAAGAAGAAGAAGAAGAAGAAGAAGAAGAAGAAGAAGAAGAAGAAGAAGAAGAAGAAGAAGAAGAAGAAGAAGAAGAAGAAGAAGAAGAAGAAGAAGAAGAAGAAGAAGAAGAAGAAGAAGAAGAAGAAGAAGAAGAAGAAGAAGAAGAAGAAGAAGAAAGAAAAATAAAAGAAAAAGAAGAAAAAACAACAACGACAACAACAATTCCACAGCCTTACCTACGAACATCATCACCCACACCATCACTACATCACAAATTGGTACGCTACACTCACCTGAGGCTGAACACCTGCATTACTGCCACACGTGCTTATTATGTTACTTGAGCTGGTTACTGCAAGGTACTTGATAATAACCAGCGCAAGTTGACACAGCACCACGCAAGAGAATGTCCTATAATGGAAATAACACGAGAATAAGAGGACAAGAGAGAAGACAAGAGGACACGAATACACAAGGACATGAGGACAAAAGGGCACGAGAACAAGAGGACCCCAGGACAAGACAGCAAGAGGACAAGAACACGAGAACACAAGTACAAGAGGAAGGCAAGAGAGAAAACAAGAAGACAAGAGGACACAAGGGCAGGACAGATATGCAGGACGTAGTCATTTAACTCTCACTAAACTCTCACTTAACTCTTACTGTGCCGAAGTTAGAGTGAGGAAGGAGAGTGAGGGAGAGGGCCTGAGAGAGGCGAGGCGGGGCGGGGCGGGGCGGCTCAGCAGTGGCGGGGCTTCACCACTAAACACAGGTAAACAACAGGTAACATAATAAGGTTTCCCGGGTGGCTTATACCTGTAAAGCTTTTGACACCTGGTAATCGACTTGCGCGCCACTAATCCCCCGCGGACATGATTGCGGCAACAGGTAACACGGCAGGGACACGGTTTACCTGAAGCCCCGCTGGCGACTCTGCTGTCGCCGCGATGACAGACAGGTGCTTGATGCGCGGGTGCAGGTGATAGACAGACACAAAGATTATACAGTTAGAAATGATAATAGTAATAAGAAAAAGAAAGAAACGTGTGGTTAGATACAGAAATGCACTGACACAGAGGTAGAGGTAATACATAGTTATACAGAGATACAGAAAAGATACAGCTAGGAAAAAAAAAGGCATGTTACATAGTGAAGTTAGATACATAGTGAAAGATATAGTAAAAGAAAACAAAAACAAATAAAAGCACAGACTGATACACAGAGACAAAAGATATTAATTGAAAAAAAGAAAAGTGTTTTGTTGTGTAATGGGATACAAAGGTTGCACTGATATAGAGATGGAGGTAACACAGACATACAGACAGACATACACGAAGACACATAAATAATACAGTTAAAGAGGAAAAAAAGGAAAAAAAAATCGTGTTCCAAAGTGTAATTAGATAAAAGAGATGATCGGGTAAGTGTGACATCAAGGGAGACTTTCTATTTTCAGATTGTCCACTTGTTCAGTTTGTTGTTAATTATCGTCATCATGGTGCCTGTTTTACTGTGCGTGTCCTTGGGTCTTGTTTATCATCCGTGGCTGTGTCGTCCCCTTTTATGGCCCCACCTGCTGCCTGCTTGCCTCCTTTCCCCCGCCTACTGTGGTGATGGCAGTTGGTTTATTTGATCCCTGCTTGCCTCTCTCTCATCTACCTAACACAATAGACTGCTTTTACTCTTCTTCCCTTCCTCATCCTGCTCCTCCTCCTCCCCATACTACTACTACTACTACTACTACTACTACTACTGTTGCTACTAGTATATAAACTTTTGCAATTTCACATCTGCTTTAAATTACGTATTGCATTTCATCACAAACAGCCTTCTAAGAGCCAAAGAATCAGCTGCTGTTTGGCCTTCCTTAGTGCTCAAGGATTTACACTCACACTCACACACACACACACTCACACACACACACACACGTGTAAACTTTCCCTGACCGCTCCCATCTCCTATACTTGGCGTGTGGGTTTGGGTACACACAAGGAAAAAAGAAGAAGAAACACAAAGGAACAGAAAGGAAAATAAAGGAATACAAAGGAAGCGCAAACAACAGCAGACCTTTTGATCTTTATAAGTATGTTTGTGATAAGCTACACTATTTAAAGTAAGAGATGGAGGAAGAGGAGGAGAAGGGAGAGGGTGGACCAGTCTCCCCTTCTTTCTCTTCCCCTCCCCTAAAGACACACACACACACACACACACACACACACACACACACACACACACACACACACACACACACACACACACTCCTCCCCTTTCAGTCATTACCAAAACACTATCACGATTTTATACATGCGCGTGCATTGCTGGCACTCATACTATGGAAATTGTGTGTGTGTGTGTGTGTGTGTGTGTGTGTGTGTGTGTGTGTGTGTGTGTGTGTGTGTGTGTGTGTGTGTGTGTGTGTGTGTGTCTCTTCTGTTACTCCATCACTAGACCCACAATCACAGACACACACACACACACACACACACACACACCTGACACAATAACTTTTTCTTTCTTAATTTATTCCTTCCTTCATTTTCTGTTTCTTTTTCTTTCTTTTCCTTCATTCCTTTCCTCCATTTTCTACCCTTCCATCCTTCCTCCTTCTCATCCTTCATTCCCTCCTCCCATCCTTCCTTGCATCCCTCAATCTCTCCTTCCTTTCCTTCCTCTCATGCTTCCTTCCATCCCGCCATTATCATATTTCCCTCCCATCCTTCCTCCCACCCTCCCTCCTTTCCTCTTCCTTTCCACCCTCACATCATCTCCCTCCATCTCTCCCTCCTTCCTTCCCCACACTACACACACACACACACACACACACACACACACACACACACACACACACACAAGTACAAGCACTACCACTACCGATATGGAAGGACAGTGGGCGGGTTGTGCGTATAAGTAAGGTTTATATTGGTTTTATATCGGTGGGTTTATGGGTTTCTCTGACTCCCTCCCTTACCACACCTCCCCCTCTCATTATCGAGGCTCGCCATCAACATCCCTTTCATGACAATGCGGCATGATAACCACGCTAATTATCATATCATGTAGTAAATTTGTGTTGTGTCATTATTATTATTGTTGTTGTTGTTGTTGTTATTTATAGTAGAAGTGTAGTAGCAGTAGTGGTACCGGTAATAGTGGTGGTG
>NC_087172.1:6307500-6320000 GCF_035594125.1 Scylla paramamosain | reverse complement strand
AGAGAGAGAGAGAGAGAGAGAGAGAGAGAGAGAGAGAGAGAGAGAGAGAGAGAGAGAGAGAGAGAGAGAGAGAGAGAGAGAGAGAGGAAAATCAAGGTAAAAGAGGTAAAAGAGAAGAGCGGACAGGTGTGATGGGGGCAGAAGTCAGGTGTGATGATTGGCTGTTGTGGCGGAGATATGTCCTCTGCACCCTTCCATGCAACCTCCTCTCCGCCTCGCCGCCATGAGTCAGTGAAGGGCGCCGCAGGAAGTCACCGGGAAATGCTTTGTGGGGTTTGAAGGCGCGATTCAGTTTTTTTTTTTTTTTTTTTTTTTAAGGAAATACTTAGGTCGTTTTTATTTATTTATTTGTCTGTTTATTTATTTATTTTTTGTTTATCGTTGCTTTGTATTTTTTTCTGTTACTGCTTCGTATGTATGTATGTTTGTCATATGTTGCGTAGTGTATGAGTGATATATATAAATACTTGCATGTTTCTTCTTTCATTATACATTTTGACTCGCTGAAATGTTTTACTGCGATTTTTAGCGTTGCTCTTTTCATCATTGCTCAATCGTATTTGTTTGTAGGCATGATTCTGGGTTTTTGTGAGGAAATTCGTAGCTCGTTTATTTATTTATTTATTTATTTATTTTTTTTCTATCCTTGTTTCAGTTATATTTGTAATGTTTTATTTTATTTTATGCGTTTATGTGTGTGCGATATTCGTAAATACTTGCTGATCTTTTTTTGTTGCATTTTTGTATACATTTTAACTCGTCTGAATATTTAAGTACGATTATTATTGTTCCACTTTTAGTCATTATTCAATCATATTTATTTACTTCATATAATTTGCGTTTTTCTTTTTTTTTGTCTTTTCGTGCGCAACACTTTCCTGTTATTTTACTGATTTAACTTTTTATCTTCTTCATATATTCAGATTCACTTCAATGTTGCAATATTTTAGTAATAATTCTCTATTACTGTCGCCGGTACTTACATAATTATCCTTATTTACTTTTACTTTTTGTTGTTTTATCTTTAAATTCACAACTTTTCCTGTTATCTTAATTTTCATTGTCACTTCTGAGGCAACAACTTATAATAATCTGATGGTGTTGTTTAATAAAGACTCACTCTTTTTCTTATCGTGTCTTAAGTTCCGCCTCAAGCACTACGCAACTTAATAATCAGCTTTATTTATAGAGCCGACCTCTCTTCCCATGTTCCATACCACATCACCCAAGTATTTCCAGACCTCATTCTTTCCCTTATCGTCTCGTACGTTACAGTTCAAGCAATAACTTAACCCGGCAAGCAGCGTTATTTATACCGCGCTCTTCCTATCTTACATTACATCACTCTTTCGGAAGCAATAAATGTCTATTTCACTTTCTTTCCTTATCGTCTCTTGATGACAGTTCAAATACCAACTGAACCTAGTAATCAGAGACACATACCCGTGTAGTGCTGGTCCCTCTCTTCCTTTACATACAACACTACTATTCCCAAATCTATAAAAGACTCCATTATTTTGCATGTAAGGTAAAGTCCAAGCAACAAGTTAACCTGCAGTAATCAGTGACATTACATAAAACCGTGTTTTTCTTCCCCATACCACATCATTATATTCAATTTCACTCTTTTTGTTTGTTATAATTCAAGCATCAGTCTAACCTGGAGTAATCAATGACAAATATACAACTCTTTCTTCCCCATACCACACCATTACACTTCCAAACTTATACTACTTGTCTCCTTTTAAGCAATCGGAGCCACGTACAGACCCACTCTCCTTTTTCCCCCATCCCACATCACTCCACGCCTATAAATGTCTCTTTCCTCCGTATTTTCTCCCGCCCGGCGTCTGTCTTCGCCTCACTCAGGTCACTCCCACGGGAGCCTTTTATGCATGCAGCCTTCCTAATGTACTTCCTTCCGCCCCTTTCAAGTCAACACTCCTTTTTCCTCCCCAGCACGATATTTCTCCACCACTCCGCCTCTCCTCCACTCTCCTTCGTTAGGGAAGACTCACCCACCCTCCTTCGCCTCTTCTCGCCTCCTCCAGCACCTCCACTCTTAACTTGCAAGCCTTTAACTTAATTCTAGAGCAGGCTGGCAATCAGAGGCCCTTAAAGGTGTGATTATCAGCTTTACCTGTGAGAACCTGCACCTGAGTTACTACTGTGTGTGTGTGTGTGTGTGTGTGTGTGTGTGTGTGTGTGTGTGTAACTGTTGGGTATTATGATTTTATTTTAATAATGTGGGACTTATTTATTTGAATGTATTATTTATTTATTTGAATGTATTATAGATATTTTGCTATTTATTTATTTATTTATTTATTATGCTGGTGGTGGTCGTGATCGTGGTGGTGGTGGTGGTGGTGGTGGGAATACTAGTTAGGTAATGGTCGTTGGTGGTAGTGGTGGTAATGGTGGTAATGGTGGTGGGTGATGTAATGGCAGCAGTAGTAGTGGAGGTTACTGTTGTTGTTGCTGTGGTTGTGTTAGTGGAGATGGTGGTAGAAAAGTGGCGGTGTTTGGATAGGAAAGATGGACTGATGGATTCAAAACAAACTACGCAAAGAGAAAATTCTGGTAGTGGTGGTGGTGGTGGTGGTGGTGGTGGTGATGCCTTGAACAGCCTCTCTCAACACCCAACCTGCCTCCCCAACACTCAGCCTTCCTCCCCAACACCCAGCCTGCCTCCCCAACACCCAGCCTGCCTCCCCAACACCCAGCCTTCCTCCCCAACACCCAACCTGCCTCCCCAACACTAAGCCTGCCTCCCCAACACCCAGCCTGCCTCCCCAACACTCAGCCTGCCTCCCCAACACCCAGCCTGCCTCCCCAACACCCAGCCTGCCTCCCCAACACTCAGCCTGCCTCCCCAACACCCATGCAAGGTTGAGGGAGGTATTTTGTCTCGCTTCCCTTGGTTTCTCTCAAATCTTCGAGATCTAAGTAACTAGTTTGATCTCAGTGGCTTTGTTTGGTCCCTTGGGTTCGTTTCTTTCCCCTCTCTCTCTCTCTCTCTCTCTCTCTCTCTCTCTCTCTCTCTCTCTCTCTCTCTCTCTCTATCTCTTTCTATTTGTTTTCTTTCTCATCTGTTTTCTTTTAATTTACCTAACCGTTCTTGTTTTTTTCTTTTTTTTTCTGTTTCTCTTTTCTCTCTCAAACGAACCGATTAACACACACACACACACACACACACACACACACACACACACACACACACACACACACACACACACACACACACACATGAAAGGCAGAGCATAGTAATGAGGGTCGTTTGCTAATTCTCTCTCTCTCTCTCTCTCTCTCTCTCTCTCTCTCTCTCTCTCTCTCTCTCTCTCTCTCTCTCTCTCTCTCTATTCGCTCAACACTCACGAAACTCAAATTTTCACTTTTCCTTTACCAGAATGTGACCAGCGGTAATGCGCGCGTGCACACACACACACACACACACACACACACACACACACACACACACACAGTGACGGTGCGTACACTCCCCATTTCTCTCCCTCCACAGCGGAAGGAAGGGAATGCTTCAGTAATATCACAAAATAATATCCGTTTGGAGATAAAATGAAAAAATACAAGGATATTTCAGTCTCGCCACAGGAAGTGCTCTAGCATGTGTCTGTCTGTCTGTCTGTCTGTCTGTCTGTCTGTCTGTCTGTCTGTGTTTCTACCTGGATGTTCCTCTGTTTTGTCTGTCTCTCTGTCTGTCTGTTTATCGACTGTAAGTTCGCCAAGCCATCTGGTTCTATATTTATTTATGTACATATCTATCTGGTTATTTACTTATCTATCTATCTATCTATCTCTCTATCTGTTCCTTTCTTTTCTTTTTCTTCTTCCTTTTATAATTTTTGAACAGGTACGCAATAATGAGAGAAATACCCATAACAACAACAACAACAACAACAACAACAACAACAACAACAACAACAACAGAAATGTACTACTACTACTACTACTACTACTACTACCACAACAACATCCCCCCTCTCTCTCTCTCTCTCTCTCTCTCTCTCTCTCTCTCTCTCTCTCTCTCTCTCTCTCTCTCTCTCTCTCTCTCTCTCCCAGACTCTCGCAACTTTCTCCACTGATGTCTGCCCGCCGTTCATCACTTCCACGTAATCTTCCCATCACGTCGCTGCCTCACTCCTTGCCTGCCTTGCCGCCCCTCACACTCCCGACCCTGCATTGTGAGTCAGCCGAACCTTATCACAGCAATGCGTAAGCTGTCTGAATTTATCACTAATGTTTTTTTTTTTATTAAGTAATGTTTATCTTTATCTGTATTTCGTATTTGATTGATTGATTGTTGTTGCTGTTGTTGATGTTTTTGTTATAGTTGTTGTTGTTAGTATTATTATTATTATTGTAGTAGTAGTAGTAGTAGTAGTAGTAGTAGTAGTAGTAGTAATATCACTATAATATTCATCATCACCATTATCGTCACATATAACTTAATAATCAAAATTCATGTGTGTTTTTCCTAAGAAATAATGACTTAAATCTGCGCTTATACAAATAAATAAATAAATGAACAAATAGATAAAAAAATAAATACATCAACAAACTCTCTCTCTCTCTCTCTCTCTCTCTCTCTCTCTCTCTCTCTCTCTCTTAATAACATAACAGGAGACATAACAGCCAATTCCTTCCCTTTCACCACCTACGAAGCAAGCTGTCACCACTTTCACCACAATCACCACCAAGGCTGCACCAAAATACTGCGATTGAGAGCCAGCTATAGGACAGAACACACGGAACACACACATCAGTTCCTTTCACCACACAACCACAGTCACTTTCACCACATTCACCACAACGTCACTGTAACTGCTGGTGGTGTCACGGTGGTGGTGGTGGTAGTGGTGGTGACGGACGGGAAGCAGAACAGTGAAGGGAAATTGCACAGAAAAAAAAAGTGTATCGAGAGAGAGAGAGAGAGAGAGAGAGAGAGAGAGAGAGAGAGAGAGAGAGAGAGAGAGAGAGAGAGAGAGAGAGAGAGAGAGAGAGTCATAACAGTAAGCACCGAAGCGTCACGCGGGAAAAAATGAGAAAGAAAGAGTGAGAGAAAAAAATGCCACACTAGAGACAGAAAGAGCGATTAAAACGTCACAGAAGATAGAGAGAGAGAAGAGAGCGAGAAAAGAGGACGTCACAGGAAAATAAAAATAAAAATAAAAAAAAGGCACAAGGGATGGAATTACAAAGGCGTCACGAAGAAGAGGAGGAGGAGGAAGAGGAAGAGGAGGAGAGGAAAGGCAGCGTCACACGTCACATCCCTCTCACCTTTCTTAACCTTACCTGAAACACTCCTGCGTCTCACCTCCACTACATTCAAAGGCTCTGGTTGAAGTGACACGGGTTTTTAAGAGTGTTTTTTTATATTTCTAGCGACAAAATTCCTACATTATTAACAGGAGAAACACTCTTGAGAACCCGGCTAATCATCTCTGTGGCCTTGGAAAACAGTCTAGGTGAAAGAGCAAAGCGTTTCAGAATACGGGCCTAGAAATATTCCAAGTAAGACGCGCGCACGTATTCTTAACTTCTTTTTTTTTTTTTTTTAACTTTCAGGCCTCATAGAATCACCAATTAGCCAGAAGAGAGGAAGTGAAGGTGAAGTAATAGTGAGAAGGGAAACGGGAGATGATTATTCAGGTACATTGCCACATCCTCTCACCTTGCGTCACCTTACCTTGCACACCAGTTGTCAGTCACCGGCCACTATCCTTATTAACCGTTTCAACTTCTAATAACCACATGGCACTCCTTAATTGAGTAGGCCTATATGATTTTATTGAGGAAAATGTAAATAAAAGGTGCCAAAAACAACTTGAATGCTCCATCACTCTTCTTGCTGCCTGTCATGTCTTTCAAAATTTACACTCTTAATTTGCACCCGACCATCTCATTGAGCTTAAAGGAGAAACCGTGGCTGGCAAAGGATAAGAGATTCAGAAATTCAATGATTAACCAGAAAGGAGTAAATATATACGTGATAATAATGGATAAGTAACTAGGGATTATTACTGACGTCTTCATTATGACAACTATCGTCTTTAATTTGATGCAGTCTTGTCATGCTATAAGAGATTAGATTACACCAGTGTCATGGTTCTGGAGGAATGAAATGCTTCCTTCTATCACAAGAACATTTTTTTATGATCACAGAAATGTTTAATCAGGTTCTCATGACTGTTTATTTTTTCTCTCTCAGTAATGATGCAGAATATCAGCAGTATCATCGCTATAAAAACACTCTTGATAACCGTAATAACTGGCCCAGATACTGAATCCTTCTTACATTATCACTAGAATCATAAAACCACTCTTGCAAGCCCCAATAACCTCCACTAAGTACAAAATCCTTAATATACAACCACTAGATTTATGAAGATGCTCTTAAAAAAACAGCTTCATAACTTCCACTAGATAAAGAATCCTTATAACACCATCGTTAAAATCATGAAAGCATTTCCGAAAACCCAACACCTTCCACTGGAATCTGTTAAAAACACGTAGCTGTGATGAAAACACTCAAAAACCCTTGATAACTTCCCCTAGACACAAAAACCTTGATGAACTACCACTAAAATCTTTAGATAAGGAAACGTTACTACAATATCGCTAAAATCATGAGAACACTTCCCAAACCTTACCAGCTTCCACAAGAACCTATTAAAACCTTAATAACTTCCCCTAGACCTTCATAAATTCTCACTACAATCTCTAGATAAAGAATTTTTATTACCACATCACTAAAATCATGAAAACACTCAAAAACCTAACAGCTTCCATTAGAACCAGTTAAAAATTACGTAGCTTTGATAAAAAACACTCTGAAAACCCCCTTGATTGAAAAACATTGTTAAAACTATCACTAAAATCACGAAACCATTCTTGAAAACCCAACAACTTACACTAAAACCTCAAAGAATCCGCAATGAGGTGACCAGCCATTAGGGTTCCAGCACCACACACACACACACACACACACACACACACACACACACACACACACACACACACTCACCCCTGCAGCAGCTCAGACTATTGAAGTTACTGTGGGACACCAACCTGTGGGAGAGAGAACAACTTAGGACGTGGCAATGAGATGGAGGGATATTTAAAGTATGGAGGAAAGGAGGGAGAGAGAGGACAGGAAGAAGGTAAGAGAAAGAGAAAGAGAGACGGATATATAAAAAAAAAAAAAATGGAAAAGGGAACAAAGAAATGAGGCAAAGAACAATGAAAGAAGTAAGGTAGGGAGAGAAACAAATTGCGGAAAGAACATAAAAGAGAGAGAAAAAAAAAGAGACGAGTGAATGAGGGAAAGTGGGAAGGAAAAGAGAGAACCAGAAAATTGGACGTAGAGAGCCACAAAGAAGGAAGAAGAATAACGGACGAGAAAATTGAGGGAAATCAGAGAGAGAGAGAGAGAGAGAGAGAGAGAGAGAGAGAGAGAGAGAGAGAGAGAGAGAGAGAGAGAGAGAGAGAGAGAGAGAGAGAGAGAGAGATGTATGAAAACAAGATGAGGATGAGGAGTTGGAGGAAGAAGAGGAAGAGGAGGAGGAAGATGAGGAAGAGGAGGAGGAAGAGGAGGAGGAGGAGGAGGAGGAGGAGGAAGACGGTAAAGATAAGAAGGAAGAGCAAGATGAGGAGGAACACGAGGACGAGGAAGATACATAAATAGCAAACAATGAAAGAAAAGAAAAGAAGGATAAAGGGAAGAAGGAGGAGGAGGAGGATGGGTAGGAGGAAGGAGATGGAGGAGGAGGACGAAGAGGAGGATATGAAGGAAGAAGAACGGATATGAAAAAAATAGCGAACTAGGAGAAGAAGAAAGAGGAAGATACGGAAGAATAAGAAAGGGAAAGATATGAAGGAAGGAGGAACAGAAGGAGGATACGAATGAAGGAAGAGAAGGGATATAAAAGGAAGCGAACAAGGAGAAGAAGGAAGAGGAAGATATAGAGGAAGGAGGAACAGAAGGAAAATATGAAAGAAAAACAGAAGGAACGAAGAAAAAGACGAGAAGCGAACAAGGAGAAGAAAGAGAAGAAAAAGGAAGATATGAAGAAAGGAGGGACAGGAGGATATGAAGGAAGCAGGAGGGAGGAAGGAGATGGAGGGTTGCAAGAGGATGTGGTTGTTGTTACAAATCATAAGTTGAGAAAATTGACATCTGGAGGACGCAGGGAAGGCCGCGGGTCTTGCCTTTGCTTGTTCCTGCCGCGCACCTGTCCGCCGCAAACTGAACAAACACAACCACACTATTTTCAGATTTTACAGCGTTCGATATTACAAGGAGTCTATATAAACGGCATTGCATCACATTACAACGATTACAAATGATTACATAACACAGGATAAGGTTTAAAAGTGAGTTGTTTCCACGTCTCACTCTTTGTTTTATATATATTTACAGCTCTCAATATTACAACAAGGAGTAAATACAAAGGGAATTGCATGACATTACAACAATAACTAAAAAAAGGAAAGGTTTAAATTAAAAGTGAATACCTTCCATCCCGCTCTTTTTTTATGTATATATATATATATATTTTTTTTTTCACAACACTCACCATCGCAACACTAAATCTTCATGAAAAGAAATTAATAACACGAGAAAAGTTTATAACACGAGAGAAAAAAAGAGAAAAAGATTAAAAGTGAGCATGTTCCATTTCACACCTTTTCCATATACATATTTTACAACAGTCACCGTTGCAAAAATAAATATATACGAAAAAAAAACTATTGCGTAAAATTAGAAGAAAAAAGCCTGAAAGTAAATAATTTCTTCCCCCTCACATTTTTTTTTCTTTTGTTATACACTTTACAACACTCGCCTTTACAACCATAAATGTACACACGCAAACACACAAACGCACGCAAATAAATAAATCAACAAAATAAATAAATAAACCTATACACACAAAAATAAACAGAATAACATTGCAGGAAAGCTTAAAAAAGACATAATACACACGTGACTTTATCCTCAATCTGCAGTAAAGCTTAGAGTTACGCTTGCTCTTATTTATCTATCTATTTACATATATGTATTTTTTTTTTTCATCCCTCACTCTGCCAAACCTAAGCAGAGCAATTAAACATCACGCTATAGATAAGACTTGATCTCGCTCGCTTATCTTAACGGCTCGAGAGGTATCCAATTCACACACACACACACACACACACACACACACACACACACACACACACACACACACACACGTACGTTATCTCAATCGGTAAGCTTCCAGCGTGATAAGGTGTCAACCGCGTCTATTAAAGTTTACTTCCTCGTATTACAGTGTAGGTGAGGGGGGGATGTGCTGGGAGGAGGAGGAGGAGGAGGAGGAGGAGGAGGAGGACGAATGAATGTGGCATAAGTATTCGTATTACTAATGGCATATGTAACAGCAAGAAGAGGAAAAATGGCAAGGAGGAGGAGGAGGAGGAGGAGGAGGAGGAGGAGGAGGAGGAGGAGGAGGAGGAGGAGAAGAGGAACACGTAGTGACACAAAAGTAGCAAGAAACAGAAAGCTCGTTGTCTTCTAACGAGGTTACCTGTTCTGGTATTCTAGGCTGCTACACGCCAGGAGGAGGAGGAGGAGGAGGAGGAGGAGGAGGAGGAGGAGGAGGAGGAGGAGGAGGAGGAGGAGGAGGAGGAGGAATGAGAGGAATGACTATAGTAGTAGTAGTAGTAGAAAGATGAAAGGAGGAGAAAGCCAGTAAGGGAAGCGAAAAATGGAGAGGGAAAATTAAATAGAGGAATAAATAATAGGAAGGGGAAAGATGAGAATAAAAGGGGAGACAAAGACGCAACTTTACCACATATGATAGCAAGGAATGAAGGAAAGACGAAGAGAGGAAGAGGCTAACAGAAGGAAGAAAAAGAGACGATATTGAAGGAAGAGAAAAGAAGGAAAACAGGAAGGAAAGATATAGGAAGGAAGGAAAAGAGAAAGAAAATGTGGAGAAGGCAAGGGAGGAATCAAGGGAGAGGAAGGATTCGTGAAAGGAAGGAAAGAAGAGAAGAAAAGGATACTGAAGGGAAGAAAATGACAAAAAATATAAAGGCTTGGAGAAAGGGAAGGAAAACAGGAAAGAAGGAAGAGAAAAAGATGTGGAGAAGGTAAAGGAGGATAAAGAGGGAGAGAAAGAGAAAAGGAAAGAGAAGAGAGTACATAACAAAAACAGAACAAGAGCCTACTACTACTACTACTACTACTACTACTACTACTACTACTACTACTACTACCACCACTACCAATGAACTACATGTGGAAGAGGCTAGTGGAGAGAGGAAGGGAAAAGGGACAGAAAGGCTTGAAAGATAGGAGGGAAAATAGGAGGCAAGGATCTCGTGGAGGAAAGGGAGGAAGGGAGAAGGAAGATGTGGCTGTGTGTTCATGGATCTGTCTTGATAGCCCTGGGCGGGGAGAGTGGCGAGAGGGAAGGAGAAGGAAGGAGAGGGAAGGAGAGAGACAGCGAGGGAAAGAGGGAAGGAGGAGAAAAATAACGGAAAGTAAGAAGTCAGGGAAGCTGCAGGAAGGAGGGGGAGGAGCAAAGGAAAGAGAAACATGGTAGGAGAGAGGAAAGGAAAGAGAGAAAGAACAAAAAAAAAAGTAAGAAAGTAAGAAGCTATGTAAGATGCAAGAAAGAGGGGGAGAGCAAAAGGAAAGACACGTGGATGGAGAAAGGGGATGAGAGAGAAAAATAAATGATAAGAAGTTATACAGTAAAGGGAAAATAAACATGGAGGGAAAGAGAGAGAGAAAAAAAAGGCAAGTAAGGAAATGTACAGATAGGGAGAGGAGAAAGGAAGGGGAAGGAGGGAAAAAGAGATGTAGAGAAGTGGAGAGAATGGGAAAGGGAAGATGCGAAACTGTGTGTAAAGAACGGAAGAATAGGGAGAAAAACAGAAAAAAAAAAGAAAAAAAAACGGAAGGAAAAGAGGAAAGGTGCGAATAGGTCAGGAAAGAATGTTGCATATTTTCCTAAACATTTTTTCTTTCACTTTTTCCTTGATTATTTAATATTATCTCTGCTGAAAGACTAGATGACAAAAGGGAGATGAAAATAAATATGGAAGAGAGGCGAAAGGCAACATGGAGAGAGAGAGAGAGAGAGAGAGAGAGAGAGAGAGAGAGAGAGAGAGAGAGAGAGAGAGAGAGAGAGAGAGAGAGAGGCGGCATGGAGGTAAAGATGAAAGAGAGTGAAATGAGAAGGTCGGTTTAGAGAAGGAGAGAGTGAGAGAGGGCGATGGAAAGGGAGGGAAGGAGAGGGCGGGAGAGTCAGATAGTGAGGGAGGGGGCAGGAGACAGAGGGAGAAAGAGGAAGGGGCTGAGAGACGGGGGAGGTATAGGGAGAGGGTTATGATGCGGGGTGGAGATGGGAGAGGAAGGGAGGGATGGAGAGAGAGAGAGAGAGAGAGAGAGAGAGAGAGAGAGAGAGAGAGAGAGAGAGAGAGAGAGAGAGAGAGAGAGGATGAGGGATGGGAGGAGGCAACACTAATTAATAAGGCTGAGTGAGGTCTGGTGAGTGGGGTCAGCTGACTGGGGTCACGGCTGCCCTCTCAAACCTTCCCTTACCCCCATCCCTCCCCCCATTTTCCTTCCCTTCTCTTGTCTCCCCATCCCCATCCATTCCTTCCCATCTGCCATACCTCACTGTCTCATGTTCCTCTCTTGCCTCTCTCTCTCTCTCTCTCTCTCTCTCTCTCTCTCTCTCTCTCTCTCTCTCTCTCTCTCTCTCTAATTCATTGTGTCATCTTCTTTCTCCCATTTTACTTTCTCCCCTTTCATCTTTCCTTCTTCACACGACTTTATTACAATAACAACAACAATTACTACAACTACTACTACTACTACTACTACTACTACTACTACTACTACTACTACTACTACTACTCCCACTTTGTTGTAGATTCTTTCAACACCCCCCTCTCAAAAAAAGATCATGCAGCAGACAATACGATAAAATAAAATAAAATAAAGCCACAAGCAATAATAAAATACAATAACAAACTGATAATACAACGAAAGAAACACACACACACACACACACACACACACACACACACACACACACACACACACACACACACACACACACACACACACACACACACACACACATATACATTCATGCAAGACTAAACCAGAGAGAGAGAGAGAGAGAGAGAGAGAGAGAGAGAGAGAGAGAGAGAGAGAGAGAGAGAGAGAGAGAGAGAGAGAGAGAGAAATAAAGTGACTTCATTCCTTTCTGTACAGTCACAACCTAGAAAAAAACAGCGAGAGAGAGACAGAGAGAGAGAGAGAGAGGGGGGAGGGTGCCCGCTTCCCTGCCAACTCGGAGTAAAGGGAAGAAGGGGAGAGGGGAGAGGAGATGAGATCGGGCAATCGTGGGGAACGAGAAAAGAGGAGTAGCAGATTGGGGAGAGGGGAGGTGAGGGGAGGGGAGTAAGGGGGAGAA
>NC_087172.1:6295000-6300000 GCF_035594125.1 Scylla paramamosain | reverse complement strand
ACAGGTGTTACAATCATCTGCCTCACCTGCAGCACAACACATAACACACCTTGCATTCCCAGTACAACATTCCCCAAGCACATACTAATTGCAATACATTTTTCGTCGCCAAGTTGAGGAGAGCACGAGTGAGTGAATAACGTGCAGCGGTGATGTAGATGCACGCTGTACTTCACCTGTTGTTCATTAGGTAAGCCTGGATGCCTGTGATACTTGTGATACCTGTGCTACTCTCGCCTCACCTGTCCGGGAAACTATAACAATTCGGTGACAACTCCCCACATAGTTTATCTTTCACTGTGAACTCGTTGTGAATTACCTCCTCCCCACCTCCTCCTCCATCTAACTCCCTGTGTGTGTGTGTGTGTGTGTGTGTGTGTGTGTGTGTGTGTGTGTGTGTGTGTGTGCTCGCTACTCCACCACCTCACCACAGCCTCTTCTCATAAACTACAACTTGGCTAATTTAATACCACAGGACAAGTTAGTGAGGTTCCAGCTGTCTCCCTTGCAGTACGCCCCTCTCTCCTCCTCCTCCTCCTTTTCCTCCTCATGATTTACCTCCTCCCCTCCACCGCCCGACCAGCACACCCACGCTAGGCAGACAGAAGGCCGCCACTCAACTTCCAAGACAGAGAAGTGAAGACAAATGGGCGAAGGAACAGCTTAGATTTGTCGTGAGATCGTTTGGTGTGATTTCTCCTACCATCCTGTTAAGCTCCTCCCGCTGTTCCTCCCTTCCCTCGTCTCCTTCCTTCGTGCTTCCCTTCCTTTGTTGTTGTCTTGTATTTTCGTCTTGTTTTGTCTCGTTGGATGTCGTGGATGTCGTTTCTCTCTCTCTCTCTCTCTCTCTCTCTCTCTCTCTCTCTCTCTCTCTCTCTCTCTCTCTCTCTCTCTCTCTCTCTGGGAAGATGTATTTATATATTAATTTATGTATGTATTTAATGTTTTATTAATTAGTATGCTCATTTATTTGTATTTATGTATTTATTTTGCTACTAGTATTAATATGTATCTTTTTTCTCTTTTTTACCAACATTTGTCTCGATTTTTTTTATTCCTTCCTTTCTTCCTTCTACCTTCCCCCTATATTTTCAGATTCACATCCTTATTTCTTACACTTCTTCATCCCACCATTCTCTCTCTCTCTCTCTCTCTCTCTCTCTCTCTCTCTCTCTCTCTCTCTCTCTCTCTCTCTCTCTCCTTTACAACCCCCTTCCTTTAATCTCCCTACTTCCTTCCTATCTGCCTTCAGCCCTGCCTCTCTCCTCTCTATCTAACACCGAAATCCCCCGGGGCGGCTACTGAGGTCCGTGAGATGAAGCACTTTCCTACCACGTGGCTTCCTTTTCTAGCCACTCAGACCCCCCTACCCTTCTCCCTCCAATTATCATACCCTTCCCTCCCTACCTCCCTTAGAAACTGCCATGCCTCCCCTCTCGCCTCTCTCTCTCGCATCGTCTCCCGTCTCATCTATCTCTTGCTCCCTCGCTCTCTCTGTGTTCCGTGTCTCTGTTGCCAACCACTCCCCTCAGGCCCAAGCTACTGGTTCTATTTCCGCTCCTGGGTTCCGCGATCCTCCCATAACGCGGATTCTTTTGTCGCGACGGACGCAAGACGCATGTTGGCGCTGGGGGACGGATGGGGAGGGTGGCGGAAAGAAGGAAGGAAGGAAGGAAGGAAGGAATGTAGAGTACAGACAGACGTACTAACACTGACACGCCAAAACACACACACACACAGAGACGCACATACAGCAACGTAGGTATAATGAAAGGAATACAGACACAAAGACGCATATATATATATATATATATATATATATATATATATATATATATATATATATATATATATATATATATATATATATATATATATATATATATATATATATATATATATAACAACGTAGGTAGCAGAAGAAATACACACACACACACACACACACACACACACACACACACACACACACACACACACACACACACACACAACAACAACAACAACAACAACGTAGGTAGCGGAACGAATACAGAGAGACACATTGACTCACACACAAAGACACACAACAACGTAGGTAGCGACGCGAGAGCATAAAGAAAGCTACACACAGACAAAAAAAAAAAAAAAAAAACATTAAGAACAAAAAATAAAGCCAGTAGGCCTATACGTGGCAGTCCATTTATTGAACATCTGAGACTATTTACTACAGCTATTCCTGTCCATAATATATTTTTTTCTGGCCTACACTAAAAGTTACATATTTTCTTTAAAAGTTCACTAAACACAGATAGATGTAGAAAGACAGATAGAGAGACAGGCTAACATACAGACAGAATGTGAGAGAGGCAGATACACAGACGGACACACACACACACACACACCAGTGCCTTCTATGAAGCTTATACCTACTCTACTGGAAGGCGTTTATGGCGTTACACACACACACACACACACACACACACACACACACACACACACACACACACACATGAAAAGCATTAGTTCAGCCTTAATTAACGCGACTAACTAACTTGGCAACGCGCGTCCAGTTACCATTTCCATATTTGCAGCAGCGGCAGCAACGAGGGCGGAAAACGCAAGCCATTCCCAAAAGCACCTTTTTTTCCTGGCTCAAATATTCCTGTTTTTCTATCACCATTATTACTCGACAGTTATTTTGCATAGTTTCCGCGTTATGCTTGAGTGGTCTGCGTGTATTGGGCGTGGGGGTGAGTGAGGGGTGCAGGGAAGAGGATGTTAGTGTGGGAGGAAGAGGGAGTGTGGGAAGAGATGATGTGGTGAGGAGCGAGTGAGGGGAATAAGGGAACTGTTATGAGTGAACTGTTTATCGTAAAATTCCTGTCGGTGTTTCACTCTTCATGTGTTTGTTTGTTATCACGTCATTTCATCACCACTGGCGTCTCATCACAGCCACCACCATCTCCATCACCATTACCATTATTTTTCATTAATCCATTTTCTGCTTCCTTTTTTCCCCGTAACGCACTATGTATTTTTAGCAATTGTATGTCTTAAAGTTTGCGTTACGGCGTCATCTGAGCCCTTTATTCTCTCTCTCTCTCTCTCTCTCTCTCTCTCTCTCTCTCTCTCTCTCTCTCTCTCTCTCTCTCTCTCTCTCTTACTATAGTTTCTTGCAGCCTTACTATATAACTCTTACTTTGTATCTGTTCTGTCCCCTCCCCCCAGCATCACCACCACCACCACCTCCTCCCCAGCACAGCACGCCGACACGCTCCATGTCTACAGAAGCATCACGCCGTTATCTCCCCGCTGCTTTATGGTGCGTGGCGGGTCGCTCAGTGCGGCTGTTTACTCTTCTTTACATCTCAACGGCGTCTACATTCCCCAGCACCGATCTCAGAGCCCCCTCACCTCCCCTAGCTCCCCCCATTCTCCTCCCCTGACGCCCCATCCACTCCTCTGCTCCCCCTTCTCTTCTTTAGCATCTCCTTCCACGTCTCCCTGCGCCGCCACACTCTGAGCGCCATCTAGAAGTGGCTTATGCATCTGTTCTTTGTTTGGTAATCGGAGAGAAAGTTCGGTGAAAAAGTAATGGATGAAAATTTACAAAGTTTGCTGAGGAGAAAAAGTATGCAGACGTGTGTTTCTTAAATGTTTTGTTCTCTCATCAGGAGTATATTTAAAGGTTACAGGGATCATCAGTTAGGTTTTCTTCGGTGTTCTTCATATCATAGGCAATTCGTGTTGGACTACCATGGGAACACTTGAAAATCCCAATAACTTACACCGCAGCCCGTTAAGAAAAAAATAAAACCACGAAGTGTTTGGAAATACGAAGCTAAAACGTATTATGGTGGTAGTATTTTTTTACTGGACTGAAAAAGTAACATGTAACGCTATAGTAGTGCTGCCTGGCTCTTTGTAAACAGCATGGTGGCGGTGGCTCCCTCAGTGACGCCCCTACACCACTCACATATCCATCATCTCGAGCACGGCAAGTCTCGATGTCTATCCCTCTTGGTCATCCATATCCATCCCTCAAGAGACCACTATCCAACTCTCAGCAACCATTTCTGTTTACACACTGCCCTCTGAAAAAGCTCTGCACCTCTACCCTGCATCCCAAATTTGCGTTTTTTTTATGTCAAGAGGAGAGACGAGGAGTTTGTAGTGAGGAAGATGCTGGAGGTGGACCTACCCTGCAAGAGAAAGAGACAAAGACCCAAGAGAATGTTTATGGATGCAGTGAAAGAAGACAAGATTGCAATAGGTGTGAATGAAGTGGTTTAGGCGGAGACAGGGAGTAATTTACATGGGGAGGAGGATGCTGGAAATGCATCTACCGAGAGGAAAACATTTGAGGGTTCTAGGTGCAGAAGACATGTTTGTAATTACAGTGCCTGAAGAAGGTGCTCAGACAGAAGAGAAGCTTGATCCGCTGCAGCGACACCTGACGGGAGCAGAATATGATAGGTGGTCTATGAAATATTCAAATGATCCTTGTCTTATGATCTTAGTAGCCTTTGATGTCACTGAAATTTCTTACAAAGTCCCATGATCCTCTGCGACTTGATAAACAGAAAGGGAGACGAGAGTAATCCTGTACCCTGAGAATGTGATAAGCACGCAAGCACGCACGCAAGCGCGTGCGCGCGCACGCACGCACGCACACACACACACACACACACACACACACACACACACACACACACACACACACACACACACACACACACAGGTTGAAGGTTGTGACACTATTTCCATGGTAAAAAAAAAATAATAATAATAATTGTCGCTGCTATACCTCCTCGTCTCCTGTCACCTTTTCTCGTCCTCCTTCTCCTACCCCTCCTCTTCTTCCTCCTCTTCTCCCTCTTTCTCTTCTTTCTCTCTCGCTCCTCCTCCCCATTCATCTTCTCGTCTCTCTCTCTCTATTTTTTTTCCTTTACCCTCTGATGTACTTTATTTTTGCCTCCTCTTCTTCGCTCTCTTTCTCTCTCCCTCCTCTCCTTCGC
>NC_087172.1:6282500-6290000 GCF_035594125.1 Scylla paramamosain | reverse complement strand
AATCGGTCATGCTAAAGCCAAAACAAGCCCCAGCAATAAAAGTCACGAGCTGGCGGCAAAATTAAAGCTTGTGGCAATGAAATTTAAAGCAAAGCTCATACAGAAGTGAATGTGCATACAGAAATGGACACGATGTATATAAAACTGACCATGAATCTGAAAATAAACAATACAAAATAAAAACAGATAGATACAAATAGACAAATAAAAAAAAATAAACCATGAATCTGAGAATAAACGAGACAAAATAAAAAAAAAAACAGATACAAATAGACACAAATAGAAACATATGTAAACAACTGAAAAAACAAACAAAAAACAAATAACAATGCAAGGAACTTATATAAAAAAATAACAAGGAAAAATAGCAAAAAAATATGAAAAAGAACAAGGCAAATAAAAATAGAATACAACTTGACACAAACATATGCAAAATAAATACATATGAAACACAACAGTGCAAGGAACTTAGATAAAAAAAAATAACAGTAACAAGAGAAAAACGATAAAAAATAAAATATATGAGAAAAATTACTTCCGTGTTAAGCAGAGTGAAAGAAGAAAAATAAAACAAAACTTTAGCATCCACAACCAGCACAACAACAACAAAATTTTCATCAACAAAAATTTCAGCATGCGCATGTTAACTACTCCCCTGCCCTCCCCCTCTCTCTCTCTCTCTCTCTCTCTCTGAGCGTGAGTCTCATCAAAGCAGCAATTACCTGGGCATTAGTGTTGCAGGAGTGATAGGTGTTGCAGTGAGGCGTGATGTAGGTGAGTGTTGCGTGGCTAGCCCCTCTCCCTGCCACACCCACCACGCTCTCAGCCCACGCCCTCAGCCCACTCTTGCCCACTCCCTCAGACCAGTCCCTCTTAATACGCCCTCAGACCACGCCCTTTACCCACTCCCTCAGCCCACTCTTGCCCACTCCCTCAGACCAGTCCCTCTTAGTACGCCCTCAGACCACGCCCTTTACCCACTCCCTCAGCCCACTCTTACCCACTCCCTCAGGCCAATCCCTCTCCGTTAGCTAGTATTTATGACCCCGACACGTGAATTTGAGGGCTTTCGTCGCAGTGAGGCGTGAGGCGTTATTACAACAGGGAGCTTGGGGATACCGAGTCACATGGGGAAGGATGGAGGAGAGGGTGAGGAGGAGAATGAGGAGAAGGATTCGGAGGAGGAGGAGGACTAGGAGGAGGTGGTGGTGGTGGTGGTGGTGGTGGTGGTGGTGGTGGTAGTGGTTGTGGTGGTGGTGTAGAAGGATAAGTAAGGCTTAGATTGTGAAGGATTGGGAATAGTTAATGGAGGAGGAGGAGGAAGAGGAGGAGGAGGAGGAGGATAACCAAGTTTCAGAATGCATGAAATTTTAGGTAACAAATTCTCAGTAAAAATTCCGTAAGAGAAGAAGAAGAAGAAGAAGAAGAAGAAGAAGAAGAAGAAGAAGAAGAAGAAGAAGAAGAAGAAGAAGAAGAAGAAGAAGAAGAAGAAGAAGAAGAAGAAGAAGAAGAAGAAGAAGAAGAAGAAGAAGAAGAAGAAGAAGAAGAAGAAGAAGAAGAAGAAGAAGAAGAAGAAGAAGAAGAAGAAGAAGAAGAAGAAGAAGAAGAAGAAGAAGAAGAAGAAGAAGAAGAAGAAGAAGAAGAAGAAGAAGAAGAAGAAGAAGAAGAAGAAGAAGAAGAAGAAGAAGAAGAAGAAGAAGAAGAAGAAGAAGAAGAAGAAGAAGAAGAAGAAGAAGAAGAAGAAGAAGAAGAAGAAGAAGAAGAAGAAGAAGAAGAAGAAGAAGAAGAAGAAGAAGAAGAAGAAGAAGAAGAAGAAGAAGAAGAAGAAGAAGAAGAAGAAGAAGAAGAAGAAGAAGAAGAAGAAGAAGAAGAAGAAGAAGAAGAAGAAGAAGAAGAAGAAGAAGAAGAAGAAGAAGAAGAAGAAGAAGAAGAAGAAGAAGAAGAAGAAGAAGAAGAAGAAGAAGAAGAAGAAGAAGAAGAAGAAGAATAAGAATAAGAAGAAAAGAAGAAGAACAAGAACAAGAAAAGAAAAAAGAAAAAGAAAACGACGAAGAGCAACAAGAAGAGAAAAAGAGGCACGAAGAAATTTTTTTGCAAGACGAAATAAAAAGAAAACAAAAGCACATTCTGAAGCACAAAGAAAACGGTACGAGTTATAAAAGAGGAGGAGAAGGAGGAGGGGGAAGAGGAGGAGAAGGAGGAGGAGGAGGAGGAGGAGGAGGAGGAGGAGGAGGAGGAGGAAGAGGGCCAGGAATACTGCTACTGGCGCTGCTTAACGTTATATTGGGAAAGTTTGGCCGCACAAAAATATGTCTGAACACGGAACTTGAAATTATGGACGATAAGGAAGGAGGGACGGAGCTGAACCAGGAGGAGGAGGAGGAGGAGGAGGAGGAGGAGGAGGAGGAGAACAACTATAAAAAAATAATAATCACAAGAACGCTCAGAAAATTAGTGAAGGGGGAAGGAGGAGAAGAAGGAGGTGGAGGAGGAGGAGGAGGAGGAGGAGGAGGAGGAGGAGGAGGAGGAGGAGGAGGAGGATGCGAACGACAATCAACATAAAAAAAAGAAAAATTATAAGAACACTCAAAAAGATGAAAAGAGCGAAAAGGAGGAGGAGGAGGAAGAGGAGGAGGAGGAGGAGGAGGAGGAGGAGGAGGAGGAGGAGGAGGAGAAGGAGGAGGAGGAGGAGGAGGAGGAGGAGGAGGAGGAGGAGGAGGAGGAGGAGGAAGTCAAGATATCGATCAATGTTTTCAAGTTTTCCTCTGAGCTCGATAAGACAAGACCGGAGGCGGGAAGATTTGGTCCAGCTTCTTGTTCATCCTCCTCCTCCTCCTCCTCCTCCTCCTCCTCCTCGGTTTCTTCAGCTTCCTCCCTTCCTTCTCTTCCCTCTTTATTTATTTTTATCAGTGCTCTTTTTTCTTTTATTTACTTCACTCATTATTCCTCCTTTTACATTTTTTTTTAAATTATTAGAAGGTTGTTATTTTTTTCTCTCTTCCTTATAATTATAATTTCTTTTCTACATCTTCTCTTATTATTTTGCTCTCTCTCTCTCTCTCTCTCTCTCTCTCTCTCTCTCTCTCTCTCTCTCTCTCTCTCTCTGTGTGTGTGTGTGTGTGTGTGTGTGTGTGTGTGTGTGTGTGTGTGTGTGTGTGTGTGTCCGGGAGACTGCCAGAGAGAGAGAGAGAGAGAGAGAGAGAGAGAGAGAGAGAGAGAGAGAGAGAGAGAGAGAGAGAGAGAGAGAGAGAGAGAGAGAGAGAGAGAGAGAGAGAGAGAGAGAGAGAGAGAGAAAAAAAAAACACGAACAAAAAGTAAAAAAAAAAGAGAAAAAAAAAGTCGATCTAAGAAATCCAGTTCATGGGTTGCTGATGAGAGAGAGAGAGAGAGAGAGAGAGAGAG
The DNA here is from genome assembly GCF_035594125.1 of Scylla paramamosain. Classification (NCBI taxonomy): domain Eukaryota; kingdom Metazoa; phylum Arthropoda; class Malacostraca; order Decapoda; family Portunidae; genus Scylla; species Scylla paramamosain. The sequence goes on along the minus strand of NC_087172.1, from coordinate 6,286,598 downwards.
AGAGAGAGAGAGAGAGAGAGAGAGAGAGAGAGAGAGAGAGAGAGAGAGAGAGAGAGAGAGAGAGAGAGAGAGAGAGAGAGAGAGAGAGAGAGAGAGAGAGAGAGAGATGCCAATAAAGATTTCCCCAAGTCTTGTAGCACTAAGAGAGAGAGAGAGAGAGAGAGAGAGAGAGAGAGAGAGAGAGAGAGAGAGAGAGAGTGAGAGTGAGAGGAAGGGAACACGAGGGAATAAAAGAAGTATACACCAGAAGGGCGGAGAGAGGCGAGAGAGAGGACGAGGGAGAGTGTGTGAGAGGTAATGGGAGAGGAACGAAAGGAGGAAGGAAGAAGTACATGGAAGGAAATGAAAGACAGTAATAATGAAAAGAAGGAATAAAAGAAGATAAAGTAAGACAGCAAGAAAAAAAAAATATGAAAAGAAAAATGAGTTAGAGAAGAAAGAAAATGTATAATATACAGATAAGACAAGAATAAATAAAAAAAAGCTATAAGAGAAAATAGGAAGAGAAAATAGGAATGGGGAGTGAGAGGAGATAGAAGAAAGGAAAGGGAAGAAGAGAAGGCAGGAAGAAAGGAGGGAAAAGATGTTATACCAGGAATTAAGGAAGTGAAGGAATGAATGAAAAGGAAGAAGAAAAAAATAATATACTCATGAGAAGGAAAATAACTGAATATTAAGGGAAATGGAAGAAAGAAGAAGGAGGAGGAAGGTAAGGAAAATAAAAAGAAAGGGACGGAAGGAAGAAATGAAAGAAGGAAGAACTAGAAAGGAGGAAGGGAAGAAAAGAAAATAAGTGAAAGTAAAGGAAGGAGATGGAGGAAGGAAGATTGGAAGAGGAGGAAGTAAAGGAAGGAAATGGAGGAAGGAAGATTGGAAGAGGAGGAAAGAAAGAAAAAAATGTGAAGAAAAGAACCAATCTTATCCATCACCTATTCACCCTCACTGTTCTCCCATCACTCTTCCTCCCCTACAGTCTCCCCATCACGTCCCCCCCTATCACCCATCCGCCCTCACTCCCCCTCCACCATCCTTCCTTTCATCCCCCTCTCCATATCACCAACTTCCCCTACAGTCTTCCCATCACCCAGCCTCCCTCCCTCCTCTCCCCATTACTCTCCCCTCCCCCTCTCCCCAATGGACGCCATCAGAACAATGGGCAGCGCTGAGTGACGGTGATAAGCGGCCCATCGCACGCTTCGGGGAGTGGGGCGCTGCATGAGAGGCGACAAACACTTCCCATCACCTCCCAACCTTCGTCAGCTAACCTAACCTAACTTAACCTAGCAATCTAACATAACCTAACCTAAAATAACCTAACCAAATTTCACCTAATCTAGCTTAACCATATTCAACGTAATTTAACCTTGCCTAACCTAATATAAGTTAATATAACCTGACTTAACCAGATCCAACCAAATCTAGCTTAGCCTAACCTATTAACAGTGGTGTTCCTCAGGGTTCTGTCCTGTCACCCACTCTCTTCTTATTATTCATTAATGATCTTCTAAACCAAACTTCTTGTCCTATCCACTCCTATGCTGATGATACCACCCTGCACTTTTCCACGTCTTTTCATAGACGTCCAACCCTTCAGGAGGTAAACATATCACGCAGGGAAGCCACAGAACGCCTGACTTCTGATCTTTCTAAAATTTCTGATTGGGGCAGAGCAAACTTGGTATTGTTCAATGCCTCAAAAACTCAATTCCTCCATCTATCAACTCGACACAATCTTCCAGACAACTATCCCCTCTTCTTTAATGATACTCAACTACACTTCTTCTACACTGAACATCCTCGGTCTGTCCTTTACTTATAATCTGAACTGGAAACTTCACATCTCATCTCTAGCTAAAACAGCTTCTATGAAGTTAGGTGTTCTGAGACGTCTCCGCCAGTTTTTCTCACCCCCGCAGCTGCTAACTCTGTACAAGGGCCTTATCCGTCCATGTATGGAGTATGCTTCACATGTCTGGGGGGTTCCACTCATACTGCTCTTCTAGACAGGGTGGAATCAAAAGCTTTTCGTCTCATCAACTCCTCTCCTCTAACTGACTGTCTTCAGCCCCTCTCTCACCGCCGCAATGTTGCATATCTAGCTGTCTTCTACCGCTATTTTCATGCCAACTGCTCTTCTGATCTTGCTAACTGCATGCCTCCCCTCCTTCCGCGGCCTCGCTGCACAAGACTTTCTTCTTTCTCTCACCCCTATTCTGTCCACCTCTCTAACGCAAGAGTTAACCAGTATTCTCAATCATTCATCCCTTTCTCTGGTAAACTCTGGAACTCCCTGCCTTCTTCTGTATTTCCACCTTCCTATGACTTGAATTCCTTCAAGAGGGAGGTTTCAAGACACTTATCCACCAATTTTTGACCACTGCTTTGACCCTTTTATGGGACTGGCATTTCAGTGGGCATTTTTTTTTATTAGATTTTTGTTGCCCTTGGCCAGTATCCTTCCAACATAAAAAAGAAAAACCTAATTTAACCAAACCTAACGTAATTTAACCTAGCCTAACCTGACCTAATGTAACCCAATCTAGCCTAACCCAAACAAACTTAAACTATTAAACACATCTAACCTAACCTAATCTAACCAAATTTAACCTAAGAAAATAACAATCTAACCAAACTTAACCTAATTTAAATGAAATAAACTTAATGAAACCTAACCCAATCGAACTTAACCTTACCTAACCTGACCTAACGTAACCAAAACCTAACCCAATTTAACGTAACGTAAACTAATTCAGCTTAACCTAACCTAAACAAACGTAAGCTAATCTAACCTGACTTAATATAAGGCTAAATACTCTCATTACTTCAACACTCACTCACTCACTCACTCACTCACGCTTCTTACTCATCCACTCTTATTCTTAACTCACAACAGTCATTCAGCTTCTCACTCTCCTCTCACTGTCAGACTCACCTTTCCTGTCTACATTGATAATTCCATCCTAAATCTTCCTTCTTCCCCACACACACACACACTCTCTCTCTCTCTCTCTCTCTCTCTCTCTCTCTCTCTCTCTCTCTCTCTCTCTCTCTCTCTCTCTCTCTCTCTCTCTCTCTTAGCACTCCTACAAACCCAGTCTCCTCTCCCATCTTCTCATCTATAACCCTCCCCTTTCCAACACTATATATTCTCCCTCCTTCCTTCTCCCATCTTCTTCCCATTTGCTACCGTTCATATCTACACCTCTACACACTCTTCCTTCTTCACCCTCTCATCATCTTCTCGTCTATAATCTTTCCCTCTATATCCCTCAACTCACTCTCCCTCGTTTCTTCTCCCAAATTCTCCTTTATCACCCCTTCCCTCTACACCTCTCTACACCCTCACTCCTTTCCTCTCCCATCTTCTTATCACCCCTTCCCTCTACACCTGTACACTCTCCCACCTTTCCTCTCCCATATACTTCCCATCTATAACCCTTTCCGTCTAGGCCACACCTCTAATCCCTTTCCTCCTCTCCTTTAACCCTCTACATCCTCCCTACTTCCCTCTCCTGTCTTCTCATTTATCACCCTTTACTCGTACCTCTACACCTTCCCATCTCTCCCCGCCTCCCTCCCCCTGTACCTGTCCTGTGATAATATTTACAGCCTCACAGCGATACGGGCGTGATAAAGTGGCGATTAGTCTCCCAGGGCGCCCCTCCACTCCCGCCCTTCATATGGGAATCACGCTTGTTTGCCCCTGACGCACCGAAGGGAAACAACTACAAATAACGACGGGAATTAAATAACAAAAAGAAAGAAGAAAAATGATAATGGATTGGGTGAATACGTGCATTTCTCCCTAACTTAAACGTAACGTGGCCTAACTTAACCTATTTCTCCCCTCTCTCCCAAGGGAAAAGGTATGCCAAACAAATTGAGAGAAAAATGCAAGCTTGTGGAAAAAATACAATGACACTATCTTCATTTCGACAGGACAGACAGGACAACGTTTAGCCCTTTCACTGCGGTATGTGCAAATTTGATACAGTAAAAGCAATGTATGGAGTCTTTATAAGCATGTTTACAGGCGGCTATAGAGTAAGAAAAGATGTCTCAGGGTGGTTAGTGATTAAAGAAAGACGTGCCAAATTG
>NC_087172.1:6257500-6277500 GCF_035594125.1 Scylla paramamosain | reverse complement strand
CGTTCGACAGCCACCTCTGAAGTCTATACTGTCTAGAAATTGTAAAATCTATTCTTCTAACCCGTTTCCTTCTTGTAGACGCTTATATTGATTTTACACATTGTTTTTAGTGCCGAAAATTGTTGCAGGGAAGCGGTTAAAGAAGCCCTAATGAGAAGCCAAAGCGTTTCAGAATACAAGTTTGAGTACACCACATCTTTACGTATCACTGTATCTTTGGCAACACTACACCTGCACCACACCAGTAAATAAATCTTAAGAAAACCCATAGCGGTCCACAGGTTGAATAAAACACGAAGACAATCGGTGAGAGGGAACGTAACCATACCGCAACATATTCTCGAGTTCCCAGTGGCAGGATTACTGTGCTATACCGTGACAGAGAACAGCAAGGGTGCCTCTCTTGGTCATGTCACCGAGGTCCTGTTGCTCGCGTCACAGTCACAGTCAAGGTCAATTAGCTTCCCCAGTCACCGTGCAGGTCTTCATTAAACTCATTAGGCAGAGAGATAGTTAGTTGTGTAGCGTCTTGTTACAGGGGATCATCCAGAGAGAGAGAGAGAGAGAGAGAGAGAGAGAGAGAGAGAGAGAGAGAGAGAGAGAGAGAGAGAGAGAGAGAGAGAGTATACTAGATAGATAAAACGCCCTGACAGTTTCAATTTATGAGATATTTTAGTGCGCACAGCGACCAGCGGTGAGTGCTGAGCTTAGGGCTGTGCTGTGTTGTTGTTGTTGTTGTTGTTGTTGTTGTTAGAAGTGGTAGTGGTGGTGGTGGTGGTGGTGGTGGTGGTGGTGGTGATCGTAGTCATAACCCATACTTAGCCTCGAGGGAACGTTAGAAAGGAACGTTAGAAAAAAAAATGAAGATGAAGAAGAAGAAGAAGAAGAAGAAGAAGAAGAAGAAGAAGAAGAAGAAGAAGAAGACAAAAAGAACAAGAATAATACACCATAACAATTACAATAACAAGGGCAATGACGACGCAGAGGAGAAAAACAACAAGAACAAGACGTGTCCGTACTCACTCTCAGGTAACACAAGGCGGCCACCGGGTACGTACCTGAGGGTAAGAAACAATTGATTAGTGAAGGTATCGACAGTCAGGTGATTCGTGCACTGGCAACATGGCGAAGAGGAAATTACTACTACTACTACTACTACTACTACTACTACTACTACTACTACTACTTCTACTACTACTGCTACTACTACTACTACTAATAATAGAAGAAGATGAAGAAGAGGAAGAAAAAAAGACGAACAAGAAAAAAATATGAATAAGAAAATAAAGATGATGAAGAAACATATTTTCAAGAACAACAACAACAACAACTGCTTCTACTACTACTACTACTACTACTACTACTACTACTACTACTACTACTACTACTACTACTACAACGACTGCTACTACTACACTGTTATTACCACCACCACCACCACCACCACCACCACCACCACCAACAACAACAAAAACAACTCACAAGACAGACACACACACACACACACACACACACACACACACACACACACACACACACCACAAAGCAGATATAAAAGCAAACCAATACACATGAAAATCAGCGAGCCAGAGCCATGAATCACACACACACACACACACACACACACACACACACACACACATCACAGAGTTCTGCTGCGGTTGTCTGCTGGCGGGAGGAACACAGCAGCAAGTCAGCAGATACTTACAAACGTGGTGAAAACTGGGTGTCTTCCTTGACTCAGCCTTACTCATCCTTACTCAGCTGCAGCCTTGTATTTTAGATCCTCTGGACTGATTTGGTGGTGGTGGTGGTGGTGGTGGTAGTTGATAAAGTTGATCTACTCGTCTTCCTCCTCCTACCACCACCACTACTACTGCTACTGCTATTACTACTACTAATACTACTATTACTACTTCTACTACTACTAATGTTTGTGCTGCATTTCTTGTTTTTAAAAGTTGGTTATTTGCATGTTTTCTTATATTCATTTTGTTTATTTCCCTGTTACCTGGTTTTATGCTCTCTCTCTCTCTCTCTCTCTCTCTCTCTCTCTCTCTCTCTCTCTCTCTCTCTCTCTCTCTCTCTCTCTCTCTTTGTGTGTGTGTGTGTGTGTGTGTGTGTGTGTGTCCAAATATTCTTTGTTTTCTTCTTGGTTTACTGCCACATCAGTCTCTTCTTTATCTCTTCCTCCTCCTCCTCCTCCTCCTCCTCCTCCTTTATTTCTCACTACCAGTCGGTCTATTTTTCTCTCTCCTTTATTCTCCTTTTTTTTTTCTTTTCCCTCCATTCATCCTCCATATTTTTCTTCACTCCTTGCGCTCTCAGATCTCTTATCAACTTCTCTTTCCTCCTCCTCCTCCTCCTCCTCCTCCTCCTCCTCCTCCTCCTCTTCTTTCCCTTCCTTCTTCTCCTGCAGCTCAGTATTTCTTCTTCTTCCTTCCTCTTCTTACAATCAAGAGTTTGTCCATCAAGCTGCTCTTCCTTCTCCTTCCCCCCTCCTCCTTCTCCTCCTCTTCCTATTTTCTTCCTCGTCATCCCATATTTCTGTCGCTCTGTTTCCTTTTCTTTACACTCACAGACCCCGAGCGCACACATTTCTCTCTCCTCTCTCTCTCTCTCTCTCTCTCTCTCTCTCTCTCTCTCTCTCTCTCTCTCTCTCTCTCTCTCTCTCTGGTATATGCTACACTTCTACTACAACTGCTAGCAAGAATAAGTAAAAATAAATAGATATATATGTAGATAGATAGATAGATAGATAGATAGATAGATAAATAGAGAGATAGACAGATAGATAGATAAATAAATAAATAAGATACCAATAAGAAATAATAATCAAGTGTTGACATTTTTTCGGCATTTTTCCTTATAAATATTTGAGTCTGGACATTTTTTCCCCGTTTTTGGACACTTCCTCCAAATATTTTCCCTTTGCCATTCCTTCCTGTCCGTTTTCCCCCTTTGACCTTTTTTTTTCCTTCACTAACATTTTCCTCCAACGGGGCATTTTTTCCTCCACCCAATGAACTTTTTTTCTTCTCCCCTCCAAACATTTTCATCTCGCTACTGAACTTTTTTTTTGACATAAGTACTCAACATTTTTGTAGATACTTATTTTTCTACTGGAGGTTCGTGGGTAGCTTTGTAGGCTGGAGAAGATGAATGAAAAGTCCTACTCTCTCTCTCTCTCTCTCTCTCTCTCTCTCTCTCTCTCTCTCTCTCTCTCTCTCTCTCTCTCTCTCTCTCTCTCTCTCTCTCTCTCTCTCTCTCTCTCTCTCTCTCTGTGTGTGTGTGTGTGTGTGTGTGTGTGTGTGTGTGTGTGTGTGTGTGTGTGTGTGTGTGTGTGTGTGTTTACGTGACTATATCAAATTATTTTTTTCTTTTGCATTGCTTTCAGTATCGACCGATAACCAAACAGCTTAACGGAAATACAAACAGCACACACGTGAATAACTCTGGAATCTAATAAGCTGTAAGGATGGAAAGGAAAAGGAACAAAAAAAAAAAAAAAAAGAAAAAAAACTGACCAATAACTAAACTTAACAAAAAAAAAAAAATGCAAACAACACAGACATAAATAACTCTGGAATCTGATAATATACAATGATAACAAGACAAAGGAAAAGAATAATGACAAATCAATCTGCACTTCATAAACTTAACAAAAGACTCAAAACCCGTTCAAGAAAGAGTGGATTAATAAAAAAGAGAAAATTAATATAAAAGATAATAAATAAATGAATAAAAATGCAAATTAAATTAAAGGTAAAAATAGGTAACAAGAACAAGAACAACAACAACAACAACAACAACAACAACAACAACAACAACAATAATAATAGCAATAATAATAATAATATGACAATAAAAAATAAACAATAAAAAAAAACAGGAAAGAACCTATAACTAATCTATTATTATTATTATCATTATTATTATTATTATTATTATTATTATTATTATCATCATTACTATCATTATCATTAACATCATCACTATTATTATCATTACCATCATTATCATCATCATCATCATCACCATCACTACCATTACCATTACCATTACCATCACCATTATTCTTCACGCAGCTTTATCGGCCCCCGGCGCTTTATGGGTCCTGAAGGGGATGATTAAGTTATGCCGCCTCTTTTATTGGGCGAGTGTGGCTGAATTATTGGATTCCGATGCTCGCTAAATTTTGGGGAAGGAAGGAAAGGATTAATTTATGCAGCGCTTCGTTAGACTCTGGCCAGGATGGTTTGTGGATAGGCAAGTAGAGTTTGTCTTTGTTCGTATTTTAGAGTGTATTACCATGTCCAGAGAGAGAGAGAGAGAGAGAGAGAGAGAGAGAGAGAGAGAGAGAGAGAGAGAGAGAGAGAGAGAGAGAGAGAGAGAGAGACAGAGAGAGAGAGAGAGAGAGAGAGAGAGAGAGAGAGAGAGAGAGAGAGAGAGAGAGAGAGAGAGAGAGATAATTATACACTAGTTTATCTATATTCACTATCGGATCTTCAATATTTAGTAACACAAGAAGTAAAGAAGTTCAGTGCAGTCTTCTTAGCCTTTTAATTTACTTCAGTCACGATAAATAAATAAGTAAATAAAGCGGTCAAAAAAAAAAAAAAGCTTGAGAAAACAGAATAAGACAAGAACATAATGGGACATAAGGGGAAGTGCAACAAACCATCAAGCTTACACGTGACAGTCTCTCTATTCTCGCAGTGCTATTGGGAAAACTCTGAAGTGAAATAAGAAATGCCCCCCCCAAAAAAAAAAAAAATAAATAAATAAATAAATAAATAAAAATAAACAAATAAATAAATAAACGGACAAAATAAATAAATAAATGAATAAATAAAACACTAATACCATGCCATACCGCAGTGCCGTGCCAGGTGACGTTGGCGACAATGGAGTGCCACACTCTTCTGTTCCCAGCCAACTCCACTACTTCTTCCATCTTCTCTCTTCCCACCATCTCCTTGATTCCATCCATGTACTTCATCCTCTGTCTCCCTCGTGCTCTCTTCCCCTCGATCATCCCCAAGAGACAGTCTCTTTCAAGACCATCCCCCTCAAAACATGCCCCAGATACCCAAGCTGTCTTCTTTTCACTGTGGTCATCAGCTCACTCGTCGTGCCGGCCGTCTGCAACACTTCCTGGTTTGTCCTTCTTGCCACCTACGGGACCCTCATAATTCTTCTGATGAACCACATCTCCGCCGCCTCCAGTCTCTCCTTCATTTCCTTACTAACAGTCCAGGTTTCACAACCATATAACATAACTGACCATATACAAGTCTTCAAAATTCTTAGCCGGATCCCAGTGCTCAAAATTCCTGTTTGTCAGTATCCTTCTCATCTGTCCAAAATTAGTTTTCTCCATTCCAGTTCTTGATCTTATTTCCGCATCACTTCTACCATCTTCGTCCACCAAGTATCTGAATGATCTAACTTGCTTCACTGCCTGTCCATCTACATTCACATTCATCCTCAATTGTTCCTTTCTCTTGGTCACTCCCATCACTTTTGTTTTACCGATGTTAATCTTCATTCCAACTCCCCTACATTCCTCATCCAGTCGATCCTCCAGTCTTTTTAACTTTTCTTCCGTGTCCGCAATTAATACCGTTTATCATCCGCATATCTTATGTTATTTACATTCATTCCTCCCACCTTAATACCTTCCAAATCTGCCATTGAGTGAGAACAAGTCCGGTGACAACATACAGCCCTGTCTCACTCCTCTCTCTATTTTAACCCAGTCACTTATTTTTTCATCTCCAATTTTCAACACAGCTCTCTGTCCCCAGTACAGGCTGGTCATTATCCTTAAATCAGCAGTATCTACACCTAATCTTCTCATCCTCTCCACCAATACCTCATGACGTACCATATCAAACGCTTTTTCGAAATCAACAAAGCACATAAACAGGTCTGTCTGCTTCTCTATGACTCTCTCTATAATGATTCTTAATAAAAAAAAATTGCATTCCTCGTTCCTTTACCTTTCTTCAAACCAAACTGTGCTCTGTCCACTGTTTCCTCGATTTTTCTCTTCAACCTCTCATCTATCACTCTCAGTACAATCTTCGCCACCTGACTCATATTACTCATAAAACTCTAATACTAATAATAAAATAAAGGAGTGAAAACTGACGAATTATCTCGACAGCACAGCGCATGATATCTATACATTCCCATCAACAATATACAAATGTCTAGTTTTCTCTTAAGGCTCCCTATTATCTGCATCTACAACCTGCAAACCGAGTCTTTTTCAACAATCAATCACTCCAATCAAGCTTACTTCCCTCATCGATGCGTCTAAGAGGGCGTGAAGTGAAGAACATACTCGCAAATACAGAGTGAATGTTGACATAAAATATAAAATCACAAAGATCTGAATGATAGAGAGGGAGAGAGAAAAGAAAATATAGTAAGGAAGGAAGGTATTTCTCAAAGTCACTGCGAGGCAAATGACAGAGTGAATGTAACACTGAATATGTAAAATCACAAATAACTTAAGGATAGAAGGAGAGAGAAGGAAAAATAAGGAACGAAGCTATTTCTGTCACTGCAAGGCAAATAGCAAGAGAAAATGTTAACACTAAATATAGAAAATTACAGATAGCGGGAAAGAGAGAGAGAGAGAGAAAGAAGAAAATATAGTAAGGAAAGGAGAACGCTAACACTGAATGGCAGAAGGACAAGAGCAGAGAAGTTAAAAGAAGGAAAATAAGGAAAAGAGTTATTTCTTAGTCACTGCACGAGAAATGACAGACGGAATGCTAACACTGAATATATATATAGAATAACAAATGGCTATAACAACAGAGACGTACAGGTTAAGAGAAGGAAAAAATAAGGAGGCATTTGTCAGTCACTGCAAGACAAATAAAAGTGAAGGAAACACTGAATATACAAAATCACAGATACCTAAACAACAAAGGCACAGAGGTTAAGGAAAGGAAAAATAAGGAAAAATAAATAAAAAGAATCTATTTCTCAAAGTCACTGCAGGGCAAATAGTACCAGTGAACAAGGAAAGCACCTAAGGCTGACGGTACACAATGGGAGAGTGACAGAAAAAGAGCAGTATTTCTATCACAACATGAGACCTCCATTAGCCAGCGCGCGTGCAATGGGAGGCAGCGGCGAGGGGGCTAGCAGGGAAGGGTACGCAAATATTCATATAGTAGTGATAGTGAATAATATGCATATAAGTTTTTGAAGGGGTTGAAATGTTATGAGGGGAGGACATGTTGGGGGTGTATATGTGAAATGTATGCAGGAAATATGAGGGAGTGAGTATATGAGGGTTTTTGGAAATACGGAAAACGCGAGCACACACACACACACACACACACACACACACACACACACACACACACACACACACACACACACACACACAGTAAAAAAAAAAATATATATATATACATAGTTTACAGCAAGGAAATAAATATGCAACATAACGCTAGAAAAAACAACAGGGCGAAGGTGATAAAAATAAATGCAAAAGTATACGAAAAAATGAAAATAAAAAAGTAAAAAAAGAGAGAGAAAATAATATAGGAAGTAAAATTCCCCCCAAAAAAACACGAAAAAAAAAAAATAACAGTTAAGGATGAAAAATGAACAGCTATTTGCGACACAACACCCGTGGAGAAGGGAAGTGTCTTAAAGGCGTGGCACTTGGCACTACTCTACACAATGTGCCAACCCTCTGTGTGTGTGTGTGTGTGTGTGTGTGTGTGTGTGTGTGTGTGTGTGTGTGTGTGTGTGTGTGATTTTACGCAATGCACATAAAGAGGAAAGAGGAAGAAGCAGTCAGAAGCGCACACACACACACACACACACACACACACACACACACACACACACACACACACACACACACACACACACACACACCACTCATGCCTGAATTACAAGGGCCACAATAACACTCGCTCCCCAAAAAACTGTGGAAATAATAGAGCTAAAAATAAGAGCATAATGTGTGACGGCAAATTAGAGAGAGAGAGAGAGAGAGAGAGAGAGAGAGAGAGAGAGAGAGAGAGAGAGAGAGAGAGAGAGAGAGAGAGAGAGAGAGAGAGAGAGAGAGAGAGAGAGAGAGAGAGAGAGAGAGAGAGAGAGAGAGAAATTACTGATCCAAAAATATGAATGAACACACGACGGAACAAATCTGAAAATATTTACCTCTGGAGTTTCAGGAAAAAGAAAATGAGAGAGCGAAAGAAAAACAAAAAAAAAAAAAAGAAAAGAAAAAGTGAGAAAGCAAGTTAGGAATGGAGTGATGGTAAAGGTTAGTTACAGTGGCAGGGGAGAGAGAGAGAGAGAGAGAGAGAGAGAGAGAGAGAGAGAGAGAGAGAGAGAGAGAGAGAGAGAGAGAGAGAGAGAGAGAGGGGTGAGAGGTGAGAGGGCGAATTACAATATCAAAGCATACGTGGGGAGTGAACGAGAGGGATTACCAGGGTAGGGGGGAGTGAGGAGGGGTGAAGGAAGTAAGGGAGTCGGGTTGTTGGAGGTGAGTGGGGTGAACGAAGGGGGGGTGGAGTTACTGGGGTGCTAGAGGGGGAGAGTGAGGTGGTCTTGGTGAGGGTGGGGACAGGGTGAGCAAGATGGGGCGAGGGAGGAGACAGGATGACAAAGGGAAAGGGGTGAGGAAGGTGGCAGGAGTGAGGGAGGGGTCTGATGGGGGGTGAGGGGGGTAGTGGGAGGAGAAAATGGGTGCTATAAGGTCGATTTTCATTTCATGTTATTATTGTTACTACTACTACTACTACTACTACTATTACTACTACTACTACTACACTTGCAAAACGAATCCAACAATCAAAGAAACGAACAAACAGGAAATTGAACACTGGCTAATGAAACACTGGTTAAAGAAAAACAAGACAAAACAAAGGAAGAAAAATTATAAATAAACGGGGAGAGAAAAGAAAGGCGACGCTGGAGTGGTGGTGGTTGTGGTGGTGATAGTGGTGGTGATGGTGGCGGCAGCAGCAGCGGGACATTAAAAACACATCTTGGTAATTCGGAACCACCTAACCACCTCCACCAATACAATTATTGGAAGATACTGTGAACCAGGTGGTGGTGGTGGTGGTGGTGGTGGTGGGCTGCGGGACAAAGGAGCGATGCTGGTGGAAAACGGGCGTGATCATGGGCGTGATGGAGAGCAAAGGAAGAGAGGGGAAGGAAGAGTGGGTGGAAAGGGGGAGCTGATGGAGAGGGAGGGGGTGGAGGGGAGGGAATTTAGTGAATGGATAGGGTACTGGGTTGTTGCACGCCCCTTAAGCCCACGCTACACACCAAGGCCTTCCAACACCACACGGTACAGAATAGAGGTACGGAGTGGGTGCTAGAACGGTGCGGCGTGAGTGTGAGGACGGTACAGGTGCGGTGCGGTGAGGTGCAGTGTGCTTTTTACAATACACGATAAAACAAAATATTCTCCTTGCTTTTTTTTTCCTAGCACTTCTCGCCACGCCACACCTGCGACACACCTGCACTCAGCCACGTGTGTCTGATGGTAGATGTGGAGTTTTTTTATTTTTTTATTTAATTCTGACTTTTTGGTAATTTATTGTGTTGATTGTTTTATCTTGTAGTCTTATCTGTTTCTTTATGATGTCCGTCATTCATATTGTGTGTTATTTCAGAGTAAATTTCGTATTATTTTGGGAATTGCTTTTAATTCAATTTACTCATTTATACGAGTTTTATATATATCTTCAGTTTACGTGTACAAGTATAGCCACACTTTTAGCAAATAGTCTCTCTCTCTCTCTCTCTCTCTCTCTCTCTCTCTCTCTCTCTCTCTCTCTCTCTCTCTCTCTCTCTCTCTCTCTCTCTGTGTGTGTGTGTGTGTGTGTGTGTGTGTGTGTGTGTGTGTGTGTGTGTGTGTATGGGCGCCCTTGCACGGTGATTGTTACCTGACTGTTGGTGTAACGGGAGTAATGAGTGATGGAATTGTTTGCCGCCTCATAGTTTGTATTGATAACGTGAAAAAACGCTGCATTGGACACCGCCGCTGGGAGGGGAGGCGCCAGGCGGGAGTCACAGTGGCGGCTGACGGCTGGCTGGGCTGAGTGAGGTTGTGATTCTGCTTTATTTTCCAACACTGCTATGAGTCTTGCACTTGCGACTTTTTCTTTTTTAACAGTTTACCAGTACATATAAACACTTCATTTTGTGGTGCATTGGGGAGAGTGGCAAAGAAAAAAAAATGAATGAATAAATAAATAGATAAAATAATGAAATAATGATGGAGAAAGATGTATAAAAAAAAAAAAGAAAAAATACCCTTAATACCAATAGAAAAATAACTAAGGATAGAAAAACCGATCACTAATTCTCTTAAATGCATTCCAATTCAACTGTTTCACGTGCATTACTTTGCACTTTCTCACTGCTTTGTGGAACCGTGATCAACAAGCTAACGATACCATAAAGCTAACCTACGCGGACCTGCCCTTGACCCTCGACCCTTCCACAACTGGGTGAGGTCAGGTGGAGGTCAGCAGGTGTATGAAAGATTATTAATTCACCCCGTCTTGACCTGAAGCCTCGAGGCCTCCAGGGACAGTGGGGAAGGCGCGACACCGTCCCGTCCTGTCCTGCCTCGCTTTTCTCAAGGGAATTAAGGAATATGCAGAGCTTGAATCAGCGTCTTAACCTGAAGTGTGTGTGTGTGTGTGTGTGTGTGTGTGTGTGTGTGTGTGTGTGTGTGTGTGTGTGTGTGTGTGTGTGTGTGTGTTTCGAGCAAATTTTCACTTAACGTAACTTGGCAATAAAATCATAACGCTTTAAATATATTTCGCTAATTCTTTTTGGCCGTAAGTTTAACGTAAGTATAGTGACTGTATAAGTGTCTCATATATGGACTACAGTTAGTATATTTGAAAGAGTTATTGGAGCTTATTTGTATATAGAGGCTTAATTGACATGGTCCATCAAAGAGTAATTGAAATGTAAGCTGCTGTCAATAAACATCTATCTGTATATCTATGTATCGATCTATCTATCTACTTGTCCGTCTGTGGTATGTATGTAGTATGTATGTAATATGTATTGCTAAAGGTATTCTTTTTTGGAGGCAGGAAAATTACGTGGTGGTTATTTTTGTTGCAAATTATCCACTCTCTCTGTACCGCAGCATCAGGTTGGCCTTACTTTGGCTACCATTAGCGTGCCTGAGTCCGCTTAGGGTGAGGATCTTCGTAATCAGCTAAATAAAAATCATTACTCATTCACAATAGATATTTTTTTCTGATTAATAATAGGGAAAGTTCAGAATCCGTTTATAGTAATGAGTGAGAGAAAACTTGGAATTGAGATCACTACAAAGTAACTAATAATACCGTAGAACTAAAATGGTGTGTAATACAAGAAAAAGAAACATTACATTACCTGACGTAACAAAATAACCTAATTTAAAGGAACCTAACAAAACCTAAGTTAACCTAACGTAATCCAACCTAACCTAACCCAACCTAAACTAACCCAAACTAACCTAACCTAACACAACGCAACTCAATCTAACGCAACACAACCCAATCAAATTCACAGGTAACTTAAGCTAATTCAGACCAAACCAAACCTAACCAAAACAACCAAACGTAATCAAACCAAATTCAAACCAAAACTAACCGAACCTGTACTGCACCTTTTCCTTGACATACTACTAAGAGAAATGAATCACGCCGGGTCTTATGAAGGTGGAAGGGCAGCATGGAGGAGAGGAGGGAAGGGGTGAAGGGCATGGGAAAGGAGGGGCGTGGAGGAGTGAATGGAGGGGGAGGGAAAGTTGTATGGGAATATGAGATTGTTGTGGTAACGGAGGAGGAGGAGGAGGAGGAGGAGGAGGAGGAGGAGGAGAAATAACAGGAGGAGGAGGAAGAGAAGTAGGTCGTAACAATGGCAATTATGTGTGTGTGTGTGTGTGTGTGTGTGTGTGTGTGTGTGTGTGTGTGTGTGTGTGTGTGTGTGTGTGTGTGTGTGTGTGTGTGTGTGTGTTTTACTGCCTCTTGACAAGTCACCTCAGGCAAACGTACACACCTTTCCCATGTACACATCACGATGACATAAATCAACACGCACACACACACACACACACACACACACACACACACACACACACACACACACACACACACTACAAGTTAATAATCATAATTAGTGAGTCCATCAACTTGTTTTCGGAGAGAGAGAGAGAGAGAGAGAGAGAGAGAGAGAGAGAGAGAGAGAGAGAGAGAGAGAGAGAGAGAGAGAGAGAGAGAGAGAGAGAGAGAGAGAGAATAGCAAACACCGGAATGGATTATCAAAAGGAAGCGAAGACGGAATGAAAAATAGAAAAGATGGAATTGGGCACGGAAAGAGAGAGAGAGAGAGAGAGAGAGAGAGAGAGAGAGAGAGAGAGAGAGAGAGAGAGAGAGAGAGAGAGAGAGAGAGAGAGAGAGAGAGAATGTGTGTATGTTCCAGGCACCGTACTGAACTGGCGTGACTGGAATCAGTTTCGCTCCAGAAATACCCATGGAATCTAATGGCACTTTGAACTTGCGAGCTAAGAGAGAGAGAGAGAGAGAGAGAGAGAGAGAGAGAGAGAGAGAGAGAGAGAGAGAGAGAGAGAGAGAGAGAGAGAGAGAGAGAGAGAGAGAGAGAGAGAGAGAGAGAGAGAGAGAGAGAGAGAGAGACGCAAATCTACGGAGGGAAGCATTAATAATTCAAAGGGTTGCGCCGGGCCATAGAGAAGCGGTGTTTATATGAACTTTCTCCTCTCCTCTCCCTCCTTCCCTCCTTTCCTTCCCTTCCCTCCCACGGCACTCGGTGAATAGGCAAGAGGAGAAAGTGTGTGTCCGCATGCAGAGGCGTGACCGAATTGCCAACAAACACACACACACACACACACACACACACACACACACACACACACACACACACATACATACACACACACACACACACACACACACACACACACACACACACACACACACACACACACACACCTGGCCATAAGTGTTACCTGTCCTCAGTCTTATTGTGTCGCCGACTCACTGTAAATAGTTCCTAATGGCAAACTTCCTCCATTTTCTCCACCTTTACCTCCTCCCTCTCTCCTTATCTCTCCTTTCCCATTTTCCTCCCCTCTTCATTTACTCTATCCTTCCTTCCCTTCCCTCCTTCATTCCATCGTTTTCCATTCGCTCAGAGCTCATTTTGTTCTCCGTCCTTTTCCTTCTCTGTTTCCTTTAATAGAATGGCTTCCTTTGCTCGAGTCAAGGGCATGGCTACACACACACACACACACACACACACACACACACACACACACACACACACACATGGCGGTAAGCGGTGCCAAACATAGCGACTACAGTTCTTTGTTCCCTCCTTCACTACCATCACCTCCTTTTCCTCCTCTTCCTCCTCCTCCTCCTTGTCCAAAATACGCACTCCCGTAATCTCTAGGCCACCCCAGTCAATGCCTCGCCCCGTCACTCCTCCCACATAATATTTCCTTCCCTTCCCTCGCTCCTGCCTCTCTTCATAATTCCGGGAGTGACTGGCCGGCCGCTGCGGACTGGTTGAGATTAAATGGGGACGAGATAAGCCGTTTTCGTTCCAGCGGCTTACAAAACACCTTCGTCCGGCGTGATACTGCGAGAGTCCGACCACTTAGAACACCACGACGAGGACGAGGCCGAAGTAAAGAAAGAGGATGATAAGGACGAGGATGAGCAGTACGAGGAAGAGAAAAAGGAAGACGAGGAAGAGGTCGAAGAGGACAGTGACGAGGAAGACGAGGAAGATTAAGAGGAAGACGAGGACAGTGACAAGGACGAGCGAAAAACGTAATGAGGATAAGAAAGACGAAGAGAATGAGAAAGACGAGGATGACGAGGGCAAGGACGAGGGACAAGAGGGCGAGGAGGAGGAGGAGGAGGAGGAGGAGGAGGAGGAGGAGGAGGAGGAGGAGGAGGAGGAAGACGTAGACGAGGAAGAAGAAGACAAGAAGAGGAGGATGAGGATGAGAATATAGAAGATGAAAATAGTTAGTGGCAAATTGAGACCACACACACACACACACACACACACACACACACACACACACACACACACACACACACACACACGATACGAAAAAGAAAGAAATTAAAAAAATCAAGAAAACCCCAAAAATGTTCAAGATCCAAGAGAGAGAGAGAGAGAGAGAGAGAGAGAGAGAGAGAGAGAGAGAGAGAGAGAGAGAGAGAGAGAGAGAGAGAGAGACGTTGGAAAGGAAGGGATAAAAGAGATACATTGAGGAAAGGAATTTATAGGGAGGAGAAAGAGAGCAATAAAGGAAGAAGGAGAGAAGAGGAATGAGAGGAGGGAGGAAGGAAGGAAGAGGAGGAAAGGGATGAGAAAAGGGAGATAAAATAATAAAATAAGGCAACCGAACAGAGAATATAGAGAGGAAGGAAATGATGAGAAGGGAAAAGAAGGAAAGAGAGAGAGAGAGAGAGAGAGAGAGAGAGAGAGAGAGAGAGAGAGAGAGAGAGAGAGAGAGAGAGAGAGAGAGAGAGAGAGAGAGAGAGAGAGAGAGAGAGAGAGTAAAAACATGACAAAAATGATATAATAATAATAATGAACAAAGAAAGACTGAGAAAAAAGAGAGAAAGAAAAGGAGGGAGAGGAAGAGAGAAGAAAAAAAGAAAGGGAAGAAAAAAAAACTAAGTTGAGACAGGAATGTGTCCTTGTGTCGTTTCCAGGACAACTTTTAACGCACAACAAAGTAGGAAAACTCTTGAGGGAAAAATATTTATCCTTTTCTTTCCTTCTCAGAACTTCGGTGAATATTTTCTTTCCCTCGCTCTCTGTGACGCGTACGTACTAGGAAGAGCGAGGAGGAGGAGGAGGAGGAGGAGGAGGAGGAGGAGGAGGAGGAGAAGAGAGATGTGGGGAGGACAGGAAAGTAGAAATAGGTAAAGAAGAAGAGAGAGAGAGAAATGTTGAGAAGTGAAAGGGAGAAACGTGGATAGAAGGAGGGAGGAGAGAGAAGAAGTGAAAGGAGAAAGACAAGGAAGACAGGGAAGAAATGAGAGAGGTGAAGAGGAGAGAGAAGAGTACGAAGAAGTGTAGGGAATAATAAACAGATGAGATGAGAGATTGTAAAAATAAGACTCGGGAGGAGGAAGAGAAACGAGAAGAAGAAAGAGGAAGAGGGAGGGAGAAGAAGGGAGATTAGGTGTTCCATCTCAAGACATTTCTCCCTATTTATGACTTTTTTTTTCCCTCTACAGCTGGTATATAAATGGCGGCGGTGTGAGGTGGGAATAAATTGTGAGGAGGGGAAATTAAATGGGATGTTTCGATGCCGCGCCCTCTTTCCTCTTGTATACTCCCCCCCCTCTCTCTCTCTCTCTCTCTCTCTCTCTCTCTCTCTCTCTCTCTCGCTGCCTCCGCTGATAACTTGAAAGGCGAAAGGGAGTTACATTAATTCCACTCCAAATACTCAAGACGTGATGAAAGACTTGGTGGTGGTAGTGGTGGTGGTGGTGGTGGTGGTGGTAATAATAATGATGGTGGTGATTGTGGTGAGGACGATGAGGATGATAATAGTAGTGATGATGATACTGTTACTACTACTACTACTTCTGCTACTACTACTACTACTACTACTACTACTACTATGTACTAACAAATCTAGAAACTACCAGAAGAAAAAATCACACACACACGCACACACACACACCAAAAGAAAGAAAACGGGAGACAGAAAATGAAAGAATAACAATCTGATAAAAAAAAAAAAAAAATTGACAACTTTATCCTTTATTCCCTTCGAATTTTCGGCTGGGGTCAGGAGGGGGAGAAAATGGGGGTGGGGGATGAGTGAGTGGGAGGTGAGTGGGGTGAGGGGGTAAGATGTCCCCATACCCTCCAGGAAGGTCCCATCACTCCCTCCACCCTTTCAATATCCCCCATCACTCCCTCCCTTCCATTACCCCCATCTACAGCATCCTACAGTATACCCTATTTTCCCATCCTAATTCCTCCTCTCCCCCTCCTCCCTCCCAGTATCCATCTCCTCTCTTATTCCCCCCTCTCTCCCTCCCCATTCCCTCTACTGCGGCACTGGTGGACTTAAAGTGGTGGGGGCGCCGTGGCACTACCAGAGGCACACTGATCTGGTCTGGCACTGGCACCCTCCTCTTCCTCCTCCTCCTCCTCCTCCTCTTCCTCCTTCTTCTTCGGTATATTTTTCGTGCGTCTCTATTTCTTCTTCCTCAATATCATCTTTCTGTACAAATTTCCTTTTTTCCTCTTTCCTTTCTTATTCTGACTTTCCTCAACCTCCTTTTCCACCTCTTCCCTCTCCTTCTCCCTCCTTCCTTCCTTTCTTTTTGTACAAATATCCTCTTTTCCTGTTTCCTTTCTTATCCTAATTTTCCTTCACCTCCTTCTCCTCTTACGTCCTTCATCTTCCTCCTTCGAGTATTCCCTCTTGTTTTTTTTTCTCCTTCGGTATAATTTTTCACTGGTTTTACTTCAGTTCTATACAAATTTCCTGTTTCCTTCCTTATCGTCCTAAATTTCCTCCATCTTTTACTTCTTCTCCCTCACTTCCTTCGTGTTCGTTTGTAAATGTTCTCTTTCTATTAGGGTACTATTTTTTTTAATCCTTTTCCAATATTCTTATTTCTTCCTTTATTTTCCTTTCTTTTTTAATCCTATTCCTGTTCCCTTTTCTCTTCCACCTTCACTATTGTTTTTCTTTGTTTCATCTTGGTGTGTTTATATTCACTCATTGTATTTAATTGTTTTCATACATTGTATTTCTTTTTTTCTCTGTCCTCTTTTCCTGTTTAAGTTCTTCCTTCTCTTCGTCGTCCTTCTCTTCCTCCTTTTCTCAGTTCTTCTCTTCCTCCTCTTTTGTCTATGCAGGAACGTGAAGGTAAAAGACTCTTTGTTTTTTTGGTTATCCTCTTCCTCCTCGTTCTTCTTCTTCTTCTCCTCCTCCTCCTCTTCCTCATCTTCCAACTTCTCGGTCCTCCTCATCTTTGTCATTCAAGAAAACAACCCTCCTTTTGTTCTGTCCTCTTCCTGTTGTTCCTCCTCCTCTTCCTCTTTCTCTTCCTCCTCCTCCAACTCCCCTTCCTCCTCCTATTCTTCGCCATCCAACAAAACAACCCTCATTTTGTTCTGTCCTCCTCCTCCTCCTCCTCCTCCTCCTCCTCCTCCTCCTCCATCAGTCACCCCGCGTCCTCCCAGTCATCCATCACTTGTCATCCCATACGTCCCGTCATCCGCCTCTCCTTGTTACTGTCTTAGCGGGCATCCGTCACACACCGTCACCCGTCATCCTCCCGTCATTTGTCACCCGTCACCCTCTCGTCACCCTTGTCAGCCCTGTCCCGCTGTGATTGTCTCTTGCTGTGGAATCTGGATGTGTTTCCCTGTTTCCCCCTCTGTTTTGTGTTTTTCCTCGTATATTTTTTTTTGTCGTAGATTTTTCCCTTTGATATTTTTCTTCGTTTCTATTTTTTTTTCTGGATTTTTTTTGGTTGAGAGTTTTCACGTGATGTTTCCCCTTGGGCTTTTTTCTTTATGTATTTTCCCCCAGATAGATTTTCCCTTTGATATTGTTTTCCTCTCCGACGTTTTATTTTCCACTCCGTCCTACTTTTTTTTTTCCTAGTCACTGTTTCCTTAGATATTTTCCATCTGAGTATTTCTTCCCCATATGCATTTTCCCATCTTAGATATTTTCCCTTCCCAGATTTCCTTGACACTATTTTCCCCTGTGACATTTTTCCCTCTTATTTTCCCTAGATACATCTGGGTGAGCATCTCCTCTCCTCCCCCGTGACACTTTTTTTTCCCCCTAGACGGCCACTTTCCCTTCTTGACATCCTCCGCTCACTTTGACATATTTTCCTTAACATGTTTCCCCCTGTGACTTTTCCCGTTAGACAAATTACTCCTTGGAGATTATTTTCCTTTGACATTTTTCCCCATCGACTTAATTCCCCTGTGGACATTGATAAAGGGTCTTCCATCATTACGTACATAGACTGCTAATACCACTACGTGCCCTGGTTAGGTTCGGTTAAGTTAGAGTTAAGTTAGGTTAAATTAGGTTAGGTTAGGTTAGGTTAGGTTATGTTATGTTATGTTATGTTATGTTATGTTATGTTATGTTATGTTATGTTATGTTATGTTATGTTATGTTATGTTATGTTATGTTATGTTATGTTATGTTATGTTATGTTATGTTATGTTATGTTATGTTATGTTATGTTATGTTATGTTATGTTATGTTATGTTATGTTATGTTATGTTATGTTAGGTTAGGTTAGGTTAGGTTATATACATGAATACCAAAGATGTAATGGGTGAATAGTAGAAAATGATGGTATGGTAATATGACAATAGTATCGTTAGTATACGTAATAATACCGATAGTAGAATAAAGGTATTGGTAATAATGTTCTCGCTAGTATAATGGTAACAATAATATAGAAAAATAGTCTCGCTAGTATAATGTGTATCTACTGCTATTTACTACTGGCACCACTAACGCTGCTTTGAATTCATGTTTGTGTAGATCAAAGGGAGGAATCAAAGGGAAGAATGAAAGAGAGAGCAATAGTAACGATTGAGTTTCCCTTTTGGCGCTGTGATGACGTAATACTACCAATACCAACCGCAGGCTTTAAAATACACGTACAGGTAAAGGTGAAGGAATTACAGACAGCATGAATGTTAGTGGATGCGTCGATAATTAACTCATTCAGTGCGATTTGTAACGACTCACATTACTATTAGTGCTACAAAAAACCTTCACAGCCATCTACAAGAAAGAGAAGGGGTAAAAAAGATAGATTTTCCGACGTGTAGCCAGTAAAACACTTAGACGTGGCTGTAAAACGAGAGGAAAAGTCTCAGAATGATTTGTGATTTAAGAGGGATGTAACAGCAGAGAAAGGTGAGTTAAAGCCAAAATATTAATTACTGAGACATTCACACGTTTATCTTTTTTTTTTTTTATTATTTTGGCTTTTACATTTATTTAACGCAAGTATTCTCTTTATTTTACTGTAACATTTTACCTTCATGTATTTGCTGATTGACACATTTATCAATAGACTTTTTATCAACAAGTTAAAGTGAAAATGTTGATAAAAATATATTAATAAAAGTGTCAATCAGTAAATACATAAAAGTAAAATACTCCAGTAAAATAGAGTGAATGCTTATGTACAAAATAAAATAAAATAAAATAAATAAATAAAAATAAATAAATAAATAAATAAATTAATTAATTAAATACATAAAAGAAAATAAGAACAAATGTGTCAATAAACTATGAAACTAAAACATTCTAATACAATACATAAACAAATAACGATGTAGATAACCAACAAGAATGCATAGGATAGCACTGTCTGGATCTCTTCGTGGACGTGAACAGACGTAAAAGCTTCCTGGTAAGCACACTGCCTTGGGGACGTGCTGCTCAACCTTGCAGCATCTAGTCTCTTATTTAAACAGGCTCTAGTGGGAGTTACTCAGGTTTTCCAGGGTGTCTCATGAGTGAAGTAATGGCTTAACGAGGACCGCATCATCAATAGGACAAATCACCCAAGGGGACTTAACTAATCACGTGGCCTTTACAAATACTTATAATGAGAGAACAAAGTTTCAGGATAACGATGTAGCTAGACGCGATGGAAAACATTTAACCTCTTCACCGATAGATTATTTTCCCTATTTTTTCTCATAACCATCAGTAAAATTCTAGATCCTTATTTTTGTATTTGTCTCTTAAATACTTCCCGAGCCTTGATTAAACAAAATTAACCTAGCATTCTCTCTCTCTCTCTCTCTCTCTCTCTCTCTCTCTCTCTCTCTCTCTCTCTCTCTCTCTCTGTCCTTGCAAACTCCTTTGTTCACACACTATCCGGGATGTTAACGGGTGGCCATGGCAGTGAAAAGATTAA
>NC_087172.1:6240000-6245000 GCF_035594125.1 Scylla paramamosain | reverse complement strand
AATGATCAACAGTAGACTAAAGTTGTTATTGTTGCTGTTGTTGTTGCTGTAATGGCTATTGCATGGTTAGTTAGAAAAAAATAATGGATTTTACTCTTCGTTTGTATCAATTTCAAGGTGGTGGTGGTGGTGGTGGCGGGAGCAGTGGTGAGAGTGGTGTTAGTGATGGAGAATTAAATTTTAGACGCCAGGTATGGAAATGAATGCTGCTGATGTATGGAAATGTATGGAAGTGAAAGGTAATACTACATGGAAGTGAACGATGATGGTGAATGGGAGTGAGAGGGACCAGTTTATGGAAGTGAGGGGTGTATGGGTATAGGAAGCCAATGGTGTATGGAAGTCACTAGTTTATTGAAGTGAACGAAGTTGGTGTATGAAAATGAATGGAACTAGGTAGTGTATGGAAGTGAAAGGATTATGGAAATGAATGAGAAAGGATGGAGTACGACAGTGAATGGTGAATGAAAATGAATGGTAGTGGTGGTGAAGTATGGAAGTAAATGGGGGTGGTGTATTGGAGACAGTGGTGTATGTAAGTGAATGGTGTATACAGTTAATGGTGTATGCAAGTGAATGAAACATGGAAGTTGATCGTTTTGGTGTCTGAACGGTGTTACTGTATGCGAGTGAATGGTGGTGATGGTGGTGGCGATGGTGATGGTGATGGTGATGGTGGTGGTAATGGTGATGATGATGGTGATGGTGATGGTGGTTTAAATTCCACACCAGGGCTAGGCGCGGCGATGGCAGGACACTCAATATTGGTGCCACTGACGCCCACCACTCGCCAAGGTAAACAAACAAATAAACAAATAAACAAACAGACAAACAAACAAAAAACACAAACAAGTAAACATACAAAAGTCACCCCAAAACACACACCACCCAGCATTCTCTCTCTCTCTCTCTCTCTCTCTCTCTCTCTCTCTCTCTCTCTCTCTCTCTCTCTCTCTCTCTCTCTCTCTCTCCTCCTATGTATAAATAATGGTATCTAATTGAGCGCATCCTTTTTTTTTCTTTTTTTTTTTTTTTTGCAGCCATGTACGTAAAATGGCAGCCCGTGTGCGTGAAATTAGCCGTGTACGTTTTCATACTCAGGACAAACAAGCAATTTTTGTTTCCCTTCCCCCTCTGTGTATGATGTGTTTCTCTCTCTCTCTCTCTCTCTCTCTCTCTCTCTCTCTCTCTCTCTCTCTCTCGGAAACGCTTGATCTGGTTTTTCTTTTTTTTTGTGTGTGATTGTTAATTTCTTCCCCTTTAAATTTTCTGTCCATTCAGAGAGAGAGAGAGAGAGAGAGAGAGAGAGAGAGAGAGAGAGAGAGAGAGAGAGAGAGAGAGAGAGAGAGATTAATATGATATGTGTGCAGAAGTCCATGTCTCTTTTCCAGAAGTTTTCAAATTACCTCTTCAAGTTCACTGGATTTTTTTGCCCCCTTGAAGTATTTTTTTCCTCTCTCTCTCTCTCTCTCTCTCTCTCTCTCTCTCTCTCTCTCTCTCTCTCTCTCTCTCTCTCTCTCTCTCTCTCTCTCATACCTCTTCCTCTTTTCCCAGTTTTCTTGTTTAATAACTTTTACTTCCTTCCTTCCTTCCTTTTTTCAATTCTTCCTTCTTTATTTTCTTCTTTCTTTTCTGCTTTATTTCTCCCTTCATTTTTTCTTAATTAATTCATTTCTTCTTTTATTCCTTCCGTACCCCATCTCCATCTCTCTCTCTCTCTCTCTCTCTCTCTCTCTCTCTCTCTCTCTCTCTCTCTCTCTCTCTCTCTCTCTCTCTCTCTCTCTCTCTCTCTCTCACACACACACACAAAGCATTATTCGTGACATATAACCCAGGAAGGGACATCACACACCTGTCCTTTGCTCAAGGTGCAATCAAGGTGAAGCAGGTAAGGTTACAACGCGTTATTCCGGGGCACAGGTAACACAGGTATGCAAGGGCGGCTCGAGGTGATCTGGGTACATGCAAACCGGAATAGATGATCATTATCAGAACGAGGCGCCATCCGATCCTATAATGTCTGAGTACGAAAGGGTAAGAATGCACTCGCCAGGTATTCGGATATGGATGAAGTGTGGCAGGTGGAGAAATGCAGGTAGGACAGGTAAGTGATGGGGGATGATTAATCTTAGGTCAGGTAGTGGGATGGGACAAGGTGGGTTTCTTAGAGTCAGTCATTGTTTTTTTTTTTGAGTGTGTGTGTGTGAACGTGAACGTTGCTTTGTGCTAAGTTTGGGGAATGTCAAAGTGAGTACAGGTAAGATAGACAAGAAAAGTAGCTAGCTAGATATGTACTTTACTTTATATAATGTTATTGTGCTATTTTTGGGAGTCATTTTATTTCTTTGTCTATTTATCATTATTTATTTTTTTTTTTGTATTATCAATGTATTGTTCTTTAATGGCGGATGTACTAATGTAGAAATCTATAGGTAAAGACTGACAAGTAAAGATGTACGTACTCTCTTACATACTGGCCAATGTTCTCATGTTTTCTAATTCCACCAAGGGTTTGTATTTACTGGCAGAGACAAGACCAAGACCTCTTGGCCTTCCGTGGGTGTTTTGTTCAGTTAGGAAATGGGCTAACTGTTGCGATGGCTGTGGCTGTGGCTGTGGCTGCGTCTAGCTGCGTCTTCGTTAATTCATCACGCAGTTTTCCAATCACGCCTTTCACTGCCAATGAATCCATGTCACTATTAAGCTGCGTAATCTTGGACGATTCTACAGAGTAAAAAGAAAAAAAAAAAAGACCCTGAAGTGTTTAATTCTTTTCTTCTATGGCTATTCTTTTATCATTCAGATTAATGTCAACAAAATTCTGCTTTCTTGGACATAGAAGAGAGGGCAAGCATCTATTTTTTTTCTTTCTGTTACAGGATACATAACGCAAAAATGTGCCATCTTCCTCCCCTGTGGTTATTTTGTCTTAACAATCAGTGTTGTAAAAAAAAAAAAAAAAAAATCGCTGTACACAAAAAAAAAAGAATGGATGTTTAATAATTTTATTTTAAAGGCTAATATTTATTTAAGAGACTAGTACAATGAATAAATGTAAAAAAAAAAAGATGATTATGGGAAAAATGCCTTTGTAACATGACAACTGTAACTTTGTAACATGTGACTACTGTAAAAAAAAAAAAAAAAGGGCGGGGGCGGGGGAGGAAAGATACTAAATTTTGTACAAGTCACTATTCAAGGCACACGTAGAAAGAATAAAGATAGGAACAATTACAGGTAGTTGTAGGTAGGCAATAAAAGGCTAACACCGAAAAACGTCAAATTACTCGATCACTTCACTTCCTTCACCTCACGTCTTTTTAAAATGACTACAACCTTGCACCAGAGATTCTAAAAGCTCCTGGCGGGATGGCGCAGTAGTCAGAGGGCGAGGGCTGATGGTCTTATGAGATTTTGCTTAATGGAGAAGGTTCTTTTCCTCCTTTCCATCTTCCGCTCAAGTATTACACTGATGACTGAATCACTGCAAACTTATTGGTCCTTCTCTCCTGACTCTCCTTCAGCTGCCAGTCATCATTACGGAGGCCACGAGAGACAAACCCACCTCAATATTTTCTCAATAATCGTTTCCGTCCACTGGTAATCTTGTGTGGATTATTTACTTATTTATTTACTTATTGAAAACACGCACACAGAAAGAAGCTACCTTACATAAAAAAACTCCAATGAAAACAGCCTTTTACCCTCTCAGATACATCCAAACATCCCCGAACACACACGCAAAAAACAACAACAATAACAACTCGTTTACTTCCCAAAACAAACCCAAAAACACACATTTACCCATTCAAACACTGTGATAACATGGCGAAATTAAACCTATCACACACACACACACACACAAACAAGTGGATATATCACTCTGAACCAAGGTGTGCACGCGGAAACTGGTCCACAAAGACAGACAGGTGAGCACACAGGCAAGGTCGGATAATTACAGAGCTGCTGGTGTTCTTTGTTCAGTGGTGGAAGCATGGGGACCGACAAAGACAATGGTGTTGTTGTTCTTTCCCTTGATTCACTTAAAAAAGAAACATTAGGAGTACTTAGGTGGCATGAAGGAGTGAGTAAAGAGTGGACTGTACTGGATAACGTGAGTAGATGAGACATTACAGGGGTAGAAAGGAGTCACGTGAATTTGAGATGGAGTGAATAGGGAACCATCTGAATTGAATATCATGAAGAGAAGAAAGAAATATAAGTAACAAGGTAAGTCTGTTGAGTTTCTGGGACAGTGTGCATAGGGAATAATTTAAAAAGAATGACGTGAAGAAGAAACATGGATATTTTTTTTTTTTTTTAATGTAGAAAAGGCATCAAACAAGGGCGACAAAATTAGGAGTCTATAAGTTTGTTGAAATTAAAGAGTGAATAGGGAATGATCTGAATGGAATAACGTGAAGAGAAGAAGATAATTATAGATACTAAAGAAATCCTATGAGCTGACGAAATGGAGGATTAAATAAAGAATGATTTGAATGGAATGACGTCAATGGAAGAACATTATAGGTACTGAAGAAATGCTATGAGCTTACGAAATGAAGGATCGAATAAGGAATGATTTAAATGGAATGACGTCAGTAGGAGAAAAAAAATTATAAATACTGAAGAAATGATTGACATAATGATGACTGAGTGAATAACAGATGATTTGTATGCAATAATGGGAAGAGATGACTCGGATAGCGAAAGGTAATAAGAGTAAATGAATGAAAGGGAATAAAGAGGAATAAAATAGAACGCACGAAGCATTGTGAGTAATTTGCATGGAATAATGTAAGCAGATGACACGACCAGCGACAGATAATGGAGAAAATGAATAAAAAATGAATGAAACACAAGGAAAAAAGAAGAAAGAAGAAACCTACGAAGAATTATGAGTTAATATCAAGACGACACATGACGGAAATATTAATGAAGAAGGAAAGAAAAAAAAAAAAAAGACAAAGGAAAAATGCACTCATGAAGGAAGGGCTGAT
>NC_087172.1:6235000-6237500 GCF_035594125.1 Scylla paramamosain | reverse complement strand
CACTTCGCTACGGGATAAGCTTACCGAGAGACGCGGAGTTAAGAACCATCCTCGATGCAATGTGTGAGTACCTGCGAAGCCAGCGCAACATCATCATGGATAGAAGAGACTTCTACTCCCGCGTGCAAGAAACGCAAGAAGGTTTTGACGACTTTTTATGTGCTGTAAAGGAAATCGCCAATTTCTGTGACTTTTGCGACCAGTGCATAAACCATCAGCTGCGTGACAGAATTGTCGTTGGGACACGAGACGAAGTGGCTCTGAAACGCATGCTGGAAAACAAGAAACTCACCCTTGAAAACGCCATAGATATTTGCAGAGCATCAGAGAGCGCTAACCAGTGTAGTGCAGTACTAAGGGGCGGCTCTCACTCTTCGAGCCATGGTGTGAACGCTGTCTCGAACTACAGGAAGGGCAGTTTCGGGGGGCTCAAGCCCCACGGGCTGTTATCGTTGTGGCAAAGATTGTCGCAGTGACAAAAGGGGGATGCCAGGCAATAGATAAAGTGTGTCGTAACTGCGGGAAAAGAGGGCATTTTGCGAGTGTATGTCAGCAGACAGTGAGGAAACGACGAGGAGCTTCGAGGAGTTCCTCAACTGTCTCTCCTCATCGCGGTGCAGGCCCGAGGCGGGGAGCCAGTGCCAGTGTATACCAGCTCTTATCAGGCGTATACACAAAGACGGTGACGGCACGACCTGCGCCCCAGGTGCTCATTACCGCCACACATCCCGCTGGAAGAGACAAGATTACGTGGACTCCTGACTCTGGGGCCGAAACGACCGTTATTGGCCTCGACACGGCAACACTCCTTGGAATCCCGCCCTCCAGCTTGGCGCCCGCTGATGGTGATGGACTTTATGCTGCCGGTAATCACCCCCTCACCTGTGTAGGAACTTTCTCGTCGCACTTGCAACTGGGCGACAGGGAAGCTGAGACTGTTGTGAGCGTGGTGAAGGAGGTGAAGGGGGCGCTGCTTAGCTGGTACGATTCCATCGCTCTCGGAATCCTCCCCGAAGATTTTCCGGCTCAAATCCGACCGCTACGCAGGGAAGAACAGCACACCGGCAACAGCTCCATCAAGTACCCGACCGCCTCGCAGCCACCTCTATCTACGCCCACAGAAGTGATCAGCTGGCCTCATTCCTACGACCCACCGCCACAGCAGCGTGCGGGGCACGCTGCTGCTGTGATCAAGGCACACTGTGTGCCCGACGCCCTCTCACGTGCTCCAGTACAGGACCCAGTGGAGGAAGAGGATGCTGCTACTTCTGGTGACCTCGACCCTCTCCACTCAGCGGTCATCTCAGCGTTATCTGCCACCAATGAGGACGGCGTCCGCTTAGCACCACTCCAGGATCAGACTGTGGAAATGGTACGTGCCGCAGCAGCAAGAGACGGGGAGTACTGCTTGCTCAAGAACGTCATCATCGAGGGCTTCCCTGATCATTGCCACGACCTCGATCACCGCTTGCGTACGTACTGGCCGGTGCGCAGTCTGCTGGCCGTAGACGACGACCTGGTGGTTTACGGGCCGAGGCTTCTTATTCCTCACAGCCTCCGCCGAGAAACACTAGAGCGACTCCATGACAGTCATCAGGGGATGGAGCGCACCAAGCGACGGGCCCGACAAACGGTGTACTGGCCTGGTATGGACAGAGACGTTGAGAACGTCGTTTCTGGATGCTCACTATGCCGTCCACTCCTACCAAGCCAAGCCAACGAACCTCTCTGGCAGGACACGGACACACCCAGCAGGGTGTTTGAGTCAGTTTCTGCAGACTACTTCCACGCAGCAGGCCGTACATACCTCGTGTATGTAGATCGCTTGTCTGGGTGGCCTCACGTGTCTGCATGCTCACGTCCAGCATCGGCTGATCAGCTCGTTCGTGTCCTTCGGGGTGTGTTCGCCGACACGGGCGTGCCTGTTCTCCTGAGGACTGACGGTGGACCGCAGTTCACTTCTTCATCGGTACGGCGCTTCCTGGCTCGATGGGGGTGGAGCATCGTGTATCTTCACCTCATTATCCACGCTCCAATGGTCACGCCGAGGCAGCGGTCAAGTCCGTGAAGAAGCTGATCCTCACGACCACACAGCAGGGACACCTGGACGAGGATGCGTTCGCTCGCGGGTTGCTGGAACTGCGCAACACTCCGAGGGCGGAAGGGCGATCACCAGCACAAGTCCTCTTCGGTCATCCTATGAGGTCCTGTGTCCCGGCTCATCATCGCTCATACGCTCAGCAGTGGCAGCGCGCTGCTGATGAGTGCGACGCCAAGGCAGAGCGACTGAGGAAGAAAGCGAAACTTCGCCACGACGCGTCCGCCCGTACTCTTCCTCTCCTGCACCTCGGTGGCCACGTCGACGTTCAAGATCACACGACAGGCCTCTGGGATCGCCTGGGTGTCATCGTGGCTGTTGGGCGAAGGAGAGACTACCTCATCAAGATGGGCAGCGGTCGCGTGATGTGGCGTAATAGAAGACACCTACGCCCACACAGAC
>NC_087172.1:6217500-6230000 GCF_035594125.1 Scylla paramamosain | reverse complement strand
CCCCTTTCCTTATCATCACTTTCTGTTATCTTTCCATGCGCCGCGTGGAGAGCGAACGAGGGAAGAGGAAGGGAAGGGAAGGAGGAAGAGTGAAAAAAAATTAAGAAAAGGAGGAAGGGGGAGGTGCTGTGGTAACCAAATACCATTGGTCACCTGTTGAGAGAGAGAGAGAGAGAGAGAGAGAGAGAGAGAGAGAGAGAGAGAGAGAGAGAGAGAGAGAGAGAGAGAGAGAGAGAGAGAGAGAGAGAGAGAGAGAGAGAGAGAGAGAGAGAGAGAAAATCTCCCCCCCAAAAAAATGAACACGAGTAATTTTTAGAAGTTAACTTATCGATTTTCCTCCTCCTCCTCCTCCTCCTAATCCTTCTCCTTCTTCCCCCTTCTTCTTCTTCTTCTCCCTCTTCCTGTTTTATTCGTCTCCTTATCCTCCTCTTTTGTTGTTCATCTTTACTGCACTTCCTCACATGTTATCTCAACCACCTTCTTCCGCCATATTGATTTGGCTAAACTCTCTCTCTCTCTCTCTCTCTCTCTCTCTCTCTCTCTCTCTCTCTCTCTCTCTCTCTCTCTCTCTCTCTCTCTCTCTCTCTCTCCATTTTTTATAGCACTGAATTTTTTTAATTCCCTTCTACACTCTCGTTTGTTTTCTTTCGTTTACTCGTCTTTTTTACTCTTTCCAATCTCTCTCTCTCTCTCTCTCTCTCTCTCTCTCTCTCTCTCTCTCTCTCTCTCTCTCTCTCTCTCTCTCTCTCTCTTGCTTCTTTATATATCTTCATGTCAGCATTCTGTTATACTCCATTCCTCCTCCTCCTCCTCCTCTTCCTAATCCTGCTCCTGCTCCTCCTCCTCCTCCTCCTCCTCCTCGTACATTATGAAAATTGCAGATGCAGTCAGGACGGAAAGAGACATCTGTCATTCTTCATATAAAGGAGGGAAGGAAGGGAGGGGGAGGGGGTTACCTGAGCAAAGGTGCGCCAGGTAACGAAGCCCGCCAGGTGAGAAGACCCACCCCCTCCCCCTACCCTCTACCTGGTCGAGATGATGAGCCAGGTGAGTTATGTGGATAAGAAGTAAAGAGAAGGAGTGGGAGGAGATGTTAGGCGTGGTTATGGTGCTGAATTAGGTTAGGTTAGGTTGGGTTGGGTTGGATTGGGTTGGGTTGGGTTGGGTTAGGTTAGGTTAGGTTAGGTTAGGTTGGGTTGGGTTAAGTTGGGTTAGGTTGAGTTAGATTGGGTTGGGTTAGATTGGGTTGGGTTGGGTTGGGTTAGGTTGGGTTGGGTTGGGTTAGATTAGGTTGCGTTGGATTGGTTAGTTTAGAATTTTTAGGTTAGGTTAGGTTAAATTAGAATAGGATAGGATAGGTTACCTTAAGTTTAGTTAGGTTAGCTTAGGTTAGATTAGATTAAGTTACGTTACGTTAGGTTACGTTGGGATCAATTGAGTTAAATTATAAGACAATGGTGAGGAAGACAAGAAGATGAGGGTGGGTTAAATAATTTGTTGGTTTATGCTGAATTAGATTAAATTAGATGAAGATAAGGTGTAAAGTAAATTGAAAAGACGAGGTCATTAGGTTACGTGCGGTTAGTGGATGCTAGGCCATGCTTGGGGTAGGTTTGTTTAAGTTAATAAGTAGAAAGATAAGACGAGGTTATTTTGTTTTCTTTAGTTAGACAAGTGTAAGTGAGGTTTAGTTAGGTTAGGTTATTTTAAGCTAAGAAACAAAGACAAGACGAAGAAGTTATTTTGTTATGTAGGTTAGGTTAGTTTAACCCTTTCAGCAACACGATATTAGCTCACTTTCTCTCCGGATACCATTTCAAAAGTGCATTGACTTTAAAATGATCTTGTTGTAATAAGAGCATTAAAATTTACCACTAGCTACTCATCAACTAGCATTCAACATCCGTTTTCTTCTTTCCTGATGACTAATAAGTGATTTACTGATATTTTGAAAGTGTCTCTGGTGCTGAAAAGGTTAAATTATGACAAAAAGTATAAGGAACGGAAGATCATGTTAGTATATAGTCAGTCATCCTGTTGGCTAAAAGGTTGTGTTAGGATAAGGAGTAGAGAGGAAGAGGGACCAGGTCAGGTATAATTATCCTGTTAGGGTGCTGTCAAGTTTATGTCACGAGGGAATTAAAGGCGTGGTGTCGAGTCCCGTGTGGCAGTGTGGCGGTAGAGGTGGCGGTGGCGGTGGCGGCGGCGGTGGTGGTGGCGGAGCGAGTGATGATATAGCAGTAATGTATGAGGTAAATATGGTGGTGGTGGTGATGTTAAGGGTGATGGCAGTGGTTGTGGTGGATGTGATGGTGACAGTGGTCGTGATAGTGTGTGGTGTAGCACGGTAATGGTGCAGGTGATAATGGTGGTGAGGGAAGTGTGGTATACTGTAATGGTTATGATAATGATGGTAAATGTGGTGGTGGTGGTGGTGATGGTGATGTATGGTGGTAGTGGTGATGGTAGTGCTGCCAGAGGTGGTGATGGTGGTGGTAAGGTTATGATGGTGGTTACAGGTTGGTCGTAGGAGGGAAGTGCATGGTGGTGATGGTGGTGATGGTGGTGGTGGTGGTGGTGGTGGTGTCTCCGATATCTCCCATCACACCTGTGCAAGGAAGCTCATTAGGCATCTTTTGTCCAGGTGAGGCTCAATATAGATGGGCAGGTAGCAGCCGATAGGTGTGGCCGAGAGAGAGAGAGAGAGAGAGAGAGAGAGAGAGAGAGAGAGAGAGAGAGAGAGAGAGAGAGAGAGAGAGAGAGAGAGAGAGAGAGAGAGAGAGAGAGATACAAAACAATAATACTTTAGACTCAAAAGCAAAAAAAAAGCAAATCAGAAAGAAAAAATACACAATGAAGTAAATTAGAGATAAAAGAAAAAAAAATAGAGAGGGAGAGAGGAGAGAATATTTATCGATAATGAATATGAAATGAGAAAATTATACTCTCTCTCTCTCTCTCTCTCTCTCTCTCTCTCTCTCTCTCTCTCTCTCTCGTGTAATCTGCAGGGAGAGAGAGAAAAAAAGGTAAATTGGAGGGAATCCCATTTCGGCCCGCCCTCCCAGGATTGCGCAGCGCCGCCTGGTGTTGCAGAGCGGGCAGGAAGAGGCGCCTTTCAGATATAATCACAGGAAGCAATTGAAGAAAGGCACTGAAACATGATGCACACTCCACGGCACTGCTCTCTCTCTCTCTCTCTCTCTCTCTCTCTCTCTCTCTCTCTCTCTCTCTCTCTCTCTCTCTCTCTCTCGATGAGTATGGAGTACACTAGGATGTTAAGAAGTGATAAATATAAAGAGGGAAAAATACCACACAATAAAGAGGGGAAGTAGAGCAAAAGAGATGATAAGGGTGATGATAAGGGTGATGGTGGTGGTGATGGTGGTGGTGATGATGGAAGGAGGAAAGCTATCGTCATTATTAACCACATTATCATTATTAACATCATTATCACCATCAATGCGAGATGTTGAATCTGAGAGAGAGAGAGAGAGAGAGAGAGAGAGAGAGAGAGAGAGAGAGAGAGAGAGAGAGAGAGAGAGAGAGAGAGAGAGAGAGAGAGAGAGAGAACCATTATCCCATCAACAAACTAAGAGGATGAAAACTGTGAAAAATATTTGAGGTAGATTTGGAGAAACTTGATTTTTCCCCTCCTCTTTTTCCCTTCCCTTCCCTTCCCTTCTCCCCTTTTTTCCCTCCTGCCCTCCTCCCTTGACCATAAAACTAACCTTTCCAGCTAGCACCTTTTTTGAATAATTTCATTACAAGTTTAAAACAGGTCGGGCCTAAATCACAAACAATTTGCATTTTCTTCCCCTCTGAGAAATTTCTTGGGTTTTTGGGAAAGTGTGGGAAACAAGGAAAGACTCCGGGAAGCGAGAGGGAAAAAAAAAGGAGAGGAAGAGGAACAATGGGAAAAGAGAGAGGAGAAAATGTTAGGGAAGAGAGAGTAAAGAGAATGAGAAAGAAAGCAAGAAGTGGCAGGGAAGGAAGAGGAGAAGGAAGAGATAAAGAGAAGAGTGAGGATGAAAGGAAAGGAGGGAAAAGAAAGGAGAAGAAGAGGAGGAAAACTGAGAGAAGAAAGAGGAGAGAATGTAAGGCAAGAGAGAGAGGAAGGATGGAAAGAAGTGAGAGAAGAGACAGGGAAGGAAAGAAAGAAATAAGAAATTGAAGATTGGAAGAACAGTAAAGATGAAAGGAAAGGACAGAAAAGAGAGGAGAAGGAAGAAGAGAAGAATTGGGAGAAGGGAGAGGAGAGAATGTAAGGCAACAGAGAGGAAGGAGAATAAGAAGAAAGGGAAGAACAGGTAGGGAAGGAAAGAAAGAAAGAAGAGAAAGATTATGAGAACGGAAAGGAAAAGAGGGAAGCAAGGAAAGGAAGAGTAGGAGAATGAAAAAAAGAAGGAAGAACACGAGAAAAAGAAAAAAAAGGAAGGAGAGGAGGGGGAAGAAAAGGAAAGGAAAGAAAGATAAGGAGAAAAGAAACAATAGTAAGAAGGGAGAGGGGAAAAAATGAAAGGATGAAGAGGAAGAAAGAAAAGGAGAATGTGAAATTATTGGGGAAACTGGAGGAAGGATATAAAATGAGAGGAGGCTTTGGGGTGATGGGAGAGGAGGGGAGGTGAGGGAAAGTGAGGGGAGGTAAAGGGATTTATGGGGAAGGAAATAGAGGGGAGAGAGGGAAAAAGCAAAAGCACACAAAAGTTTGTTTGCTTGAATAAAGGGAAAACCTTAAGGGGAAATGGAGAGAGGAAAATAAAGAGCAATGAGGGAAATAGGGAGGAAAATGAAGGGAATATAAGGGGAACTTGGGGAGGGAGGGGAAGAAGGAGAATATAGAGGGAAAAATGAGAGGAATATGAGGGGAAATAAGAAGAGGGGAAAACAAGGAGATAGGAAGGGGAAAGAGGGGAAGATAATGGGAAATA
The DNA here is from genome assembly GCF_035594125.1 of Scylla paramamosain. NCBI lineage: Eukaryota > Metazoa > Arthropoda > Malacostraca > Decapoda > Portunidae > Scylla > Scylla paramamosain. Next base: position 6,225,072 of record NC_087172.1, on the reverse strand, counting down.
GGGAAGGAAGGGAAAAATTAAGGGAAAATAGGGAGGGAGGGAAAAGAAAGGGAATAGAGAGGAGAAATAGGGAGGGGAAATAAAGGAGAGATGAGGTGAAATAGGAAGGGAAATATGAAGGGCTGATAAGGGAAAGTAGAAAGGGGAAATTATGGGAAAGGTGAGGGGAAGTGAGATTATACATGAATATTTACTTTAGTGAAATTGTCATGATTCGCAGTGCATTATGAAAGGAAGGCTGGAATTAAATACGATATAGTTAAAATGTAGTACAGTGAAATACACACAATAATTAAATAGAAAAAAAAATGATAATAAGTTGGGTTTCAAATGATATTTTTTCCCCTGAGATGTTGTAGTTCATTTATTTATTTGTTCTCTCTAAAAATGATGTAATTTTTATGTAATTTAGTAGGTAAAATTTATGTTTCCTTAGTTGTTCTTTTCTTCCTTATAATCCTACTACTATTACTTCTTTTTCCACTACTACTACTACTACTACTACTACTACTACTACTACTACTACTACTACTACTACTACTACCACCTCCACCAGCACCACCATCACCACGTATACTAGTTCAACATTTTACTCTTCCAATAATCTAAACATTTTCACGACAAGGACGAAGATGAAAAGTTATTTCTCCCCCCCAAAAAAACACGGCCTTCGCTACGATTTACAACCCTTTACCGGAAGTAGACGCACCTGCTCCCTTACGTAAGGGGAGAGGGTGAGGTGGGAGTGAGGGGAGGCAAGTGAGGGAGAGGGGAAAGGGAAACAGGTAGAGGGGAAACCAGTGCTGGAAAGGGAGAGGGTGGCGCGAGAACCTTTTGTGGGGAGAAAGGAAAGGCGTGAAGGAGGAAAGTGTGAGGTTTTGTGTTTTGCTGTTTTATTTGTTGCTGTTTTGTTCTGTTTTATCTTTTTTTTTATTTTTTGTGTGTGTTTTATGTGTCTTTTTTTATTTTATGTCATATTCTTAGTTTTTTTTGTGTTTTTGTCTGTTAGTGTTTTTTTTTCTTGGTTCTTATGTCAGTCTGTTTTTTTTTTCTTTGTGTTATCTACCGTCAGTAAATCTCTCTCGTTTGTGTCTATCTTTCTGTCTCTCTGTCTGTTTGTTAGTTTTACCGTTGTGCGTTTGTTTGTATGTCTCTGTTTATTCATTGTGTATCTCTCTCTCTCTCTCTCTCTCTCTCTCTCTCTCTCTCTCTCTCTCTCTCTCTCTCTCTCTCTCTCTCTCTCTCTCTCTCTCTCTCTCTCTCTCTCTCTCAATACACCTGGACTTTTACGTATATTTTTACACGTCCTTCAGGTGACTTATGTAAGACTCCTGACGCTCAGCCCGGCGCAGGTCAGGCTCCGGGAGTGGGCGAGAGGTGAGGAGAGGCAGTGAGAGCGGCGGGGAGAGCGGCGGGGAGAGAGAGGTAGAGAGAGGTCACGAGCGATTACAAGTTTTGCCGTGTTGATTCTTTCCCGTCTCGTAAAGTGGAACCTGGTAAGACTGAAGTGGACGCGGCATATTGACACACACACACACACACACACACACACACACACACACACACACACACACACACACACACACACACACACCTGGGGACGTTCGTTTATTACTAGGTGAGTGGTTTTCAGATAACCCTTCACCTTTAATAAAGCGCCAAGAGGCTCCGGGAGACAAAAGAGCCCCCCTCCTAGCCATAAAAAAGAGAGAGATAAAGAGAGAAAGAGAGAAAAGAATACTGTCACATCTACCGGAGGAGTACAAGTAGTGGGCTACGAGAGAGAGAGAGAGAGAGAGAGAGAGAGAGAGAGAGAGAGAGAGAGAGAGAGAGAGAGAGAGAGAGAGAGAGAGAGAGAGAGAGAGAGAGAGAGAGAGAGAGAGAGAGAGAGAGAGAGATACAATTGTTTCTCTTTCATCATCTACGAATATACAGCAGAGAAAATGTGAAAGTTTAGTCATAACGAACAAACACACATACACACATGCACACACTAAAGAAAAAAATCTAAAGTTAGAGTCTAGAAAACAAAGAAATCTCTCAACAGGAATGTATATTGGCCTTTCTTGCCTTTCTTACCCGAAACACACACACACACACACACACACACACACACACACACACACACACACACACACACACACACACTACTAGATTACTAATATGCTACTACTAATGTTGCATCTGAAATAATTATCTACTACTACTACTACTACTACTACTACTTCTACTACTACTACCATTACTACCATTACTACTACTGTTATTACTATCACTACTACTACTACTATTGCTACCACTACAACAACAACAACAACAACAACAACAACAACAACAACAACAACAACAACAACAACAACAACAACAACAACAACAACAACAACAACAACAACAACAACAACAACAACAACAACAACAACAACAACAACAACAACAACAACAACAACAACAACAACAACAACAACAACAACAACAACAACAACAACAACAACAACAACAACAACAACAACAACAACAACAACAACAACAACAACAACAACAACAACAACAACAACAACAACAACAACAACTAGTACTACTACTACTACTACTACTACTACTACTACTACTACTACTACTACTACTACTACTTCCACCACCACCACCATTACTATACTACGACTAGATAAGAAATACAATGATAATGACACAAAACAACAAAAAATAACAAGAACACAAATTAAACAAAATAAAATGCAACAAATAGAGCGCCTCAGAAACAAGAGCGTCAGCGTCTGTTCACACACACACACACACACACACACACACACACACACACACACACACACACACACACACAATAAAAGTAAAGAGCCTTGTCCCGCCGCCACACAAACACACACTGCCTCCTCGTTGCCGCTTCGCTGATCACGGGCCGGCCTGGGAGACAACCACAACCACACAAACACAAACACAAACACACACACACACACACACACACACACACACACACACACACACACAAGGGAACCTCACCCAAGAAAACGTCCTACAGCCTGGTGGAGCAGCAAGAACAACACCACGAGAGCCACGGACACACGAACACACGGACACACGGACACAGACGGACTTCAAACACCCGACGCGAGAAACACGGAACACGAAACACGTCTCGCCCACCGCAGAAAAAAAAAAAAAGGAAAAGAAAAACATTCTCCTCCCCTCCTCCCCTTCCCGCCTCCCTTCCAAAAAAAAAAAAAAAAGGATAACGAACAAAAAACCTGCGCGCACACACACACACACACACACACACACACACACACACACACACACACACACACACACACACACACAAAGAGGACAATTCGAAAACAGCGTAAGGAAAGGACGAGGAGGTTGAAGAGAATAATAAGAAGGCGAGCGAAAGAGAGGGAAAAAAATATTGTCCCAGTTTGATGAAAGGGAGAGGAAAAAAATAATTCAATGATGTTTAGGCCTACCTATGTTTTATTGTATTCCTAGGCCGACATAAGGCATCAGCTGTGTAGACTCAGAGGAGCGTGGAGGCGTGAGGCATTACCATTACATGTGCTGTGTATTTTTCAAGAATTTTTTGGGACCCTTTTTTATGGGCGAAGAGAAAGAAGTTTAAGTAAGTACACTACAGTGCTTTTTTCCCCTTTTTTGTCTCCTTTTTTTTCTATAGGTACTGCCTGTTATTTGACGTACTGTACAGTAGTGGTGTGTGTGTGTGTGTGTGTGTGTGTGTGTGTGTGTGTGTGTGTGTGTGTGTGTGTGTGTATCCCCGTGGCGTGGGAAGCGCACAGGTGTCAGTGCTACACCTCGCCAGGTAATGACAGTCCGATGCTACCTGTCCGTGTCCTTACCTGTTCACGTACGTACTTCTTACCACCACCACCACCACCACCACTGCTACTGCCACTACCATTATCGCCTCCCCCATCACCACTACTACTAATACCAGGAATAACAAAACATTCAGCCTTCTAATCGTTTGACTTTTACGTTCATAAGGGCAACATGTCGCATATATCTACCTACCTATCTACCCACACACACACACACACATACACACACACAGACCGTTAGTCGCGTAGCTTGCCGGAGGTCAGAGAAATTATATTTTTCCATCCTCGCGTGCGAAATGTGTGTTTTTCTCGGTACTATAAATTCCAGGCGCCAAAAATTCTATACATTAAAGATCACACACACACACACACACACACACACACACACACACACACACACACACACACACACACACACACTTTCTCTTTTTAAACGAGACTAATTAATAACGTGAACCGATGAAGTTGCATCATTATTATTGCGTAACAGATCACCTTCCTTCTCCTCTTCCTCCCCCTCGTTGCAGGCTTCGGTGAGTGCCTGGCGGTGGTGAGTGACGGAAACAGCAGGTTCTCGTCCGCTGGGGCAGAACAGGTACAAGTCTTCCTGCCGTCCACCTGTCTCCGCCTCCCTATCACCGAAGTGACGGTGCTGCGGCAGAGCCAGGCGTGGGAAAACTCCCGACAAGCCTCGTTAGTTGAGCAGGTCGTTATATGACTGGCTGAGGAAGTGCGTGTGGTGATGATGGTGATGATGACAGTAGTTAAATCAATGACAACAGCAGCAACAATGACGATGACATCAATACAAGTGACGACCATGATGAGGCAGGACTTCATTTTCGTGGAAGAGCAATATGGCGAGGTAGTGAGAGTGGCGGGCGAGGTTGTCCACACCAGTACTGTAGCGCCCTGTTTCCAGCGTTAGGAGCTGCGGCCATAGCAGTGACTCTTGCTTTGCGTCCCTCGAGGCGGGCGGCGGGCGGCGGGCGGCAGGCGATGGGGCAGTGTGTTCTTGTTTGGCGGTGGCGACGCGAAGCAGGTGATAAAACACAATTTCTTTGGACAGTGCCGCTGCCGCCACGCCGACCTCCTGCGCCGTGTGTCTGGGGGGGGGAGGAGAGGGATAAGGCGGGTCTCCTCGAGCAGCAAGATTGATACGCTCCTCCCCGCGGGAGTAACAAAGAGCCTGACAACCACTGGGACTGCCTCGTGTTGTCTGGGGATGAGGCAATGAGATATGTGATCAGCGGCACCACCCCGCTCCTGCAATTCTGTGCTTCCTGACCTCCCGCGCCGCGACAGCCGTGCCTGCAATCCACCGGCCATTAATGATCCAGCCGGAACAAATGGAGGGCGGGCGGCCACTGCAGTGCGCTGTCGCGTGACTGCCGAGAATTTCATCATGGAAAATTCATCTAATATTCCGCCACTTTCGCCTAAATTATCGCGATTCTGAACTGCGTCACAACTACCTGGCGGCGAGCACTGGTCATCGGGCTTACAGGCCGAGGGGAGAGTGAGGGGACGCCGATTCATTTGTGCAACAAGCGGCGCCTCGCCGCCCCTCGAGGCGCCGCGGCTCAGCCCTCCCCGAGCAACGGTGCCTTGACAACGAGGCTCTGGCGCCTCTTTTTATCCTCCTTCACGCCGCACCTTTGTGACGAGTGTGGCGAGTGTGGCCGCCGCGGGGTGCTGGCGGGACGCACACACACACAAACACAGACGGGCAGGATGGCTGACTGGCTGATTGAAGGAATAAATCAAGAAAAACAGACAGACGTTAAGTGATTAAATAGCTGACTGCGTGACTCGTAACTTGCAAGACTTACTGGCCGGCTATGTATTTATCTACCTATCTATCTGTCTACCTGCCTACTCACTCGCTCGCCCTCCTGTTTCCCTGCCACACGGACTCGGTGACTGCACGAGCGGCTGATCGACAGTTGCCTCGCGTCGCGCTGCTTTACAAGCCGGCCTGCCAGCGAGCCGCTCACTCGCACGTTTCGGACGTTCCACCTCAAGGACCCGCGCCAAATGCAGTGAGAGAGAGTGGCGACGGCAGCTACACTGTGCAATGCCGCGCCGCACGACGCTGGCTACGCGGTGAGCGGCTCGTCACGGCTCGGGGAAAGAGTGAATCTGGCCAGCTTGTTTAGTGACATTTTTTATTACTTTTATTATTCACGTGACGTTTCTTGTATTACCACATGCCTCTTGTGATGCGCTTGGGTGCGCTGTTCCCGGTGGCTGACGGGTTTGCGTGCCCGCCCAGTACTAGCGGTCCACAGTTCGAATCCCGGTTGAGTGTGCCAGCGGGCCTTTCCCCGCACACCGGGGCCACTGAGTGGTGAACGAACGGGTGACGCGGCGCGCGGGGCGTGACGTCACGGCCCGCCCCAGCCAAGATTACCTTTCTGTGTGTGTGTGTGTGTGTGTGTGTGTGTGTGTGTGTGTGTGTGTGTGTGTGTGTGTGTGTGTGTGTGTGTGTGTGTGTGTGTGTAGTAAACGGACAATACGTGAATAAAGCATTACTGTTATCATTAATCTAATGTATGCATTCTTGCTTGTACTACTTAACATATCGCATACACACACACACACACACACACACACACACACACACACAAAGTTGATGATGCACGCAGAGGCAAGCAACAAAATAAACAAATTACTAATTATTAATTGATGGAAATCAAAGAAAAAAATACCAGCAGACTGACGCGCTCTGGAGCTGATGATGATAATGATGATGACGATGATAATATTCCATACAATATCCGTAAACTCTACACTGCAACATGATACAACACAACCAAACGTAACCAAAACCTAATCTTACATAACCTAATTTAACCTAGCCTAACCCAAGCTAACGAAACCTGGCCTAACCTAACCTCACTAAATTTTACCAAGACTAACCTGCCCTAACCTAACGTAACACAGACGCAGGTGTATGAGAGCTGGCTAGACGGGATGTAAAGGTGAGTGACGCTTGATTACCAGGTGTCCCCTCTTACCTGACCATCTTTCCTTCCCTAGTGATGTCTTAGTCAAATCTGGACCTGCCCTCTGGTGGTGGGCGCGGGAACGTGGTGAGAAAGGAGGTGACGGGGAGATGAAGAACTTAATGCTGAGGTTGTTCAGAGAGAGAGAGAGAGAGAGAGAGAGAGAGAGAGAGAGAGAGAGAGAGAGAGAGAGAGAGAGAGAGAGAGAGAGAGAGAGAGAGAGAGAGAGAGAGAGTTAATATGGTAGGCGGCGAGGAAACAGGATCTTTGGCCTCTATATATTAATGAGAGAGAGAGAGAGAGAGAGAGAGAGAGAGAGAGAGAGAGAGAGAGAGAGAGAGAGAGAGAGAGAGAGAGAGAGAGAGAGAGAGAGAGAGAGAGAGAGAGATTCTTTCCATCTAAAAATAATGATAAAAAAAACAGCCACATCATCATCATCATCATCATCATCTTTTTTCTCTTTTTCTTCACGTTTTGCATCACCGTAATTATGTTTCCTTGTATTTATGGATGGGTAGAGTGGGGGAGGCGTAACCTGTGGGAATGGGTGGGGCGAGGGGTTGGGGCACGCAGGGTACGGCAGGTGGGAGTGGTCGTATAAAGGTGTGCTAATTAGGGAGACGGACAGGTGATAAGAAGCCACGATTGTCTGAGTTATTGTGCACGTGTTGGTGATGGATTTGTGATTGTGTGAATGTGGTGTGCCTGTTTTGTTT
>NC_087172.1:6210000-6212500 GCF_035594125.1 Scylla paramamosain | reverse complement strand
AAAGGCGCCACAAATTAGCAAGGTGTGGAGGTATCGACGGGGCAGGTGTGGGGGGGGCAATGTGGAGGGGAAGAGGGGGTCAGGTGTGTTGGGGGGAGTGCCAGGAAGGTATTTGCTGATTAAGGGGCACTGATCACGAGAGAGAGAGAGAGAGAGAGAGAGAGAGAGAGAGAGAGAGAGAGAGAGAGAGAGAGAGAGAGAGAGAGAGAGAGAGAGAGAGAGAGAGAGAGAGAGAGAGAGGACCCTGGGGCGCAAACGCACGCGCACACACACACACACGCGCGCGCACACACACACACACACACACACACACACACACACACACACACACACACACACACACACATGTACATGTACACGACCTCTTCCTTCTTCTCTTCCGGTCGATACTTGAACACTGAGTGTCTGTCTTGGAGGAGGAGGAGGAGGAGGAGGAGGAGGAGGAGGAGGAGGAGGAGGAGGAGGAGGAGGAGGAGGAGGAGGAGGAGGAGGAGGAGGAGGAGGGGATGGGTGTCAGAAGTATGAGGGAAGAGGAGAGGGTGGAGATGTGGTTGTGTAGGTAGAGGTAGTAGTGGAATGAAGGAGGAGGAGGAAGAGGAGGAGGAGGAGGAGGTAGTGGCGAGGTAGAGAAAGGCCGCTTTTGTTATTTATTTATGAGTTGAGCATTGATCGATGTGTGTGTGTGTGTGTGTGTGTGTGTGTGTGTGTGTGTGTGTGTGTGTGTGTGTGTGTGTGTGTGCAAAAATACAAGATCACCTTCCATAAAAATCTATCACATTTGTTTGATTACCATACCATCACCACCATCACCACCACCATCACCATCATCATCATCACCACCACCCATTACACTCAATACATCACCATCATCCTTTCATTCACCACCAGCCTCCCCAATACCTTCACCACCATCACCATAATCACCACAACAACAATCATCACATCACCACCACAAGCCTTGCCACAAAAATATTCTTCCACCCATTTCATCACAATAACAGTCTAGTCCCCCCCTCTCTCTCTCTCTCTCTCTCTCTCTCTCTCTCTCTCTCTCTCTCTCTCTCTCTCTCTCTCTCTCTCTCTCTCTCTCTCTCTCTCTCTCTCTCTCTCTCTCTCTGGACAATCTAGTGAAAGAGGATCACAAGAATACGCAGAAGAATAGAGGGGAGGAGAAAAGAGTAGAAGTGGAAGGGAATGAAGAAGAAAGGAGAGGGGAAAGAGAATTGGAGGGGCAGTGGGAGGTAGGTCAGGAAGTAGAAGAGGGGACAGGAGGAGGGGGAGAGAGAGAGGTAGAGGATGAAAATGGAAGAAGAGGGGAATTAGAAAGGTGAAGAAAGGGAAGGGAGATGAGGAACGGAGAGGAGGAAGAAAAGAAGGGAGTAAAAGAAAGAGGAGGTCAGGATGAAGTAGGGAGAAGAGGGGAGAGGAGGAAAGGGAATAGGAGAGGTAGTGGATGATAGTGGAGAGGTGAGGGAGTAGAGGAAGAACTAGAAGAAGGGAGGGTAAGGGCGGTAGAGGGGGTGGAGCGTCCCCCTGGCGGCTGGTTGGCGAGGTAAAGGTGCGTTCACGGCCAGGTATTGACAGACAGGTGAGGCAGGTGAGCTGGCGTCTTGTGAGAGAGAGAGAGAGAGAGAGAGAGAGAGAGAGAGAGAGAGAGAGAGAGAGAGAGAGAGAGAGAGAGAGAGAGAGAGAGAGAGAGAGAGAGAGAGTGGTGATCAAGAGTCAAGGTGTCTTCATTCACCTGTGATGAGAATTTCTCCTTGGGCGTGGTGGCTCCCGCACGCGCGTTCACGCACAAACACACACACACACACACACACACACACACTGAATATATCACAAGTCTCCAAATATAGAATTGTGCTTTGTTTTCAAGCATATATACATACATACATACATACATACATTCATACATACATACACACACACAGCACAACCACGACATCAGTTACGTAAAAAAATCCATAAAAAAATATGAATAAGTAACAAAAAATAAATAAACAAACAATATGAAAAATTCCAAAGCACACAACCCCTCTCTCTCTCTCTCTCTCTCTCTCTCTCTCTCTCTCTCTCTCTCTCTCCCCAGGTGGCAGGACAGGCGCATTACCACCTGGTCCCAAAGAGTAGGTACCAATTAACGTGATAATTACCTCAAGGGTTTCTTAGTATTGCTCCACGTGCTAAGAATAGAGAGGAGGGGGAGGGGAGGGGAGGGGAGGCGAGGGGAGGGGAAGGTAAGTAAAGGGGAAGGGGAAGGAGTAGGACAGATTAAGGGAGGGAAGGGGAGGGAAGGGTAAGAAAGGGGAGGGGATAAGACCGAATAGAAAGGTGAAGGGAAGAAAGGGGAACGGATTAAAAAAAGGGAAAGAAAGAGGAGGGAAAGAAAGAAAAAAGGAAAGAAAGGGGAGGGAAAGAAAGAAAAATGGAAGAAAGTAGAGGGAAGAAAGAAAATCAAGAAAGGAAGACAGGATGAGAGGAAAGAGAAAGGAAAGCGGTC